>NC_142814.1:36697916-36796273 GCF_049724085.1 Artemia sp. Qi Xiang Cuo | reverse complement strand
GTCAACAGGATCAAAAATACACTTATCAGACACACAGCTTCCCAAAATAAAAATGACAACAAGTATATAGAAGCTTGCATTGTTTGCGTAACTTGGAGAAACCAAACTTTGGAAAGTAATGAAAAAATTATGTCAAGTTAAGTGATAGTTACTAGGGGTGGATTGTCACTAGTGATAAATGACTAGGGGTGGTAACCCTGAACTAAAGGGAATTTTTTCGAGAAGACAGATGTTTGGGGAAATCCCCGAAAATTCGACAATTAGTCAAAGCACTGGTATTTTCAGACAAAATCTGCAAACAAATTTTACTACTAGGCAAGAAAACTGCCAAGTAGCATTGATACGACGCTACCCCACTTTTTGCATGCCCCCTCCCCCCCCGCAATGTGCAAATATATAGCCCAAATTTTATAGGTCCAATGCTTCTATCCCCCATCCTTTGTCTTTGCATGCTGTGAAACCAGTTTTGAGAGATCTAACCTAAGCGTATTTCTTGTGTGTGTTTCATTTAATTAGCAAGTACCGTTCACAACTCACTACGGTTCACGCCTTTCTTTGAGCAAAAATTATTTTTATATGTAACAAAGGTATTTTCAGATAAAATCTGCTAGCAAATTTGAAAACTGCCAAGTAGCATTGCTACTTCGCTACCCCACTTTTTGTACGGCGGCTCAATAGCAATAATGACCTCGCCACCCTTTACAAGAGCCTTGTTCAATTTATTTTACTATTTAACTTATGAGACAAACAAGTAAATTTTGCCGTTTTATGTGTAATTATTAGTTAACTTTGAACGTTTTATTTGACAAACGGATTCTAAGTTGACTAAAAAGTTAGCAATGATACTACTAGTAAAAATTCTTTGTTCTTGGATATCTACTAAGCATTTCTGTCATGAAGTTCAAACTAACTTTTTCAGTTAACTTTATGGCAAATAAAACTCTAAAAGATAAAAAAGTAGACTGGTTAGTTGACAAAATTTTTTTAAATAAAACACAACTAAGATTCAGCCTGGGCAATGTCAGCAACGGAAGCTATTTGCCACCTACCCTTCAAAACTCCCTCACTGATGTGATGCTTTGGATGCAACTATCTATCATCTACGTAACACCAATACTAAATAGCGGAAAGTAGATGGCACAATAAAACCCCCTGCTGCACACTATAACTCCTAAATGGTGGAGTGAGATACAGGAACTGGCACTGGCTAAACGCTTGTTTGTTGTAGGCAATGAAGGATTACATTAAAAAAAAGAAAGAGGAACAGAAATAGGGACTATTAAAATGATTGCAGATCACATTTTCCTTTCTGCTTATTTTTTCATTTATTTTTATTTTATCCATCGCTTTCGTAGTTTTTCAAAAATAATAACAATGGCATTGTCTGGTAATGACTTCTCCATAACCTTGTTAATCCTTTCGTTTAGTTCATTATCACCTGATAATTTATGTAAAAACCGGAAGTTACTAGACTCTGCACGAAATCGAGAGCGTCATCAGTAGTCATACTACACGTAGGTATCTGTATGCTCTCATGGGCTGTTTTGCAATTAATGCTGAACTCTGGTAATTGCTCCCCTTGTTTAGTAATAGTTGCTTCGTTTTTTTAAGTCCTTTTGTATTTTGGTGATTTTTGATTGAAGTTGAACTTGATTATTTTGTAGATTTTAAAGTTCATCTTCCATAAGAAGGCGGTGGAAATTATGGGAGTTGATATCCACTTAATTATTTAATTTCCAGATCATGTTTAGGAAGTATATCGTTACCAATTTGTTGGTGATTGAGAAATATGTCAACTGTTTTTTTTTTTTTTTTTTCATATCTTCTATAGCTACTTCATGGTCTAAATTCTTCTTTAACTGAGAATTGTATTTAGCTCAGAGATCAACAAGCTGTTTGATATGTTTAACACAGTCAACACAAGGGGGGACTTGGGAAGCTTAATTTTTTGACTGCACTGGTCCAGTAGCGGCACGAAGTCTGCACTCTAGGCATGTGAATCTCATGGGCCTTGACATAAAATTGAACCAAAAATCTAAATAGTTTAATTTGGCTTGTTGTCTAGTTAAGCATTTGACCGAGCCAGAATCGTGATATTGCTCGACAGTTTTCTTTGATAATGACCTAAATTTACGATCTTTTATATTTTTTATAGACAAAAAGTATCCTGAATATGCCAGGAAAATTGTGCGAAGAGTGCACCTGTTTCAAATTCTTCTAATCAGTCTGTCAACACATTTCAAGTACAATTATACTTTCCCAAAAGAGGATTTTTGTACGAAGATTGCCCAAATAAAATTCTTGTCAGTTTTCTTGCAAATCATATTTGTAAGCTTAATTTTGCGTGAAGATAGGCTGGGTATAAAAGACTAGAGCTCATCTGGTTTTGTGAGATGGTTTAGGGTCTCCCCTCTGTCATATAGTTCCTACCTCTATCCTTGAAAGAAAAACCTTGCTTGCCTAGCCTCAGAGTGATGCTTTTCATGAGCTTGCTGATCTAGAATGGGGACTACAAACATGGCTTGATGGTGAGATTGAAGAGTTGCATCCCTCGAAAAAATTATATTCTTGTAATCGACAAAACCATGCAGTGAATTTAATAGTTTCCCTTTTACTACAGCACCTCATGTTCGACGGAATATGGCTGATGTTTAAGCGAGAGGATACTATATTAATTCTTGTCCTTCTTTTTGAGTGGTGAAATTTGGCTCTAGATCCCTGGATCTAGAATAATAGGGGTCATACAAAGGTCCCTAAGTTCCTAAAAGTACGTAAAATTTCAAAAGTCCCTAACATGGTCCCTAAAAAGTAAAATAGTTCCTTTTAAAGAGATGCTGAATAAACCCTCAAGCTAGCATTGCTGTCTATTTACTTCTTATGTATCGAACTCATTAAATTACCAAAATTATAAAATAAAATTTAATTGAATTCCCAAAATTTTAAATTTCGAAATTACCAAAATTTGAATTTTTTAAAACCAGATTACCAAAAATTATCAAAATTATAAACAAATTTCTTATATACCAAAATTAAGGGACAATCCAGGTTACTTCCCTAAATAATCACCTGGGCGATTTGGGCATTTTTCAGAAGCTTTGCAATACCCTCTTCGTGAAATCTCCCCGCCAGTGACTTGAAGGGAATAGGGATAATTTATTTTAATTCCTCATTAGTTCTGAAACCCAAGTTAGGTTTGTGATCCAAAGAGGTTTTTAATGACCATCTGTTAATGCAAATCTAAGGTCAAAAAGTAAAGATACCATTGTTGCTGTATTCTCTCACTTGTCAGTTCCGTGGGAGTAAATTCAGTATGACTAACCTTCCGTATAAGTCATATGTTTCGTGAATCATATCTCCCCCTTCTCAAATGATTTGTGAATGCAGTTCACGAGACAGCTAGAAAAGTGTCGTATGAAGCTTTGACTCTTCTTATTGTATGTCTAACCCCCTACTAAAACTGTTTATTGTTTGATATATAGATCTGCTATACTGCAAAAAGTATCAACAGTAGAAAGGGGGGTACCAGCCCAACGCGAACACATGTGCTGCCATGTACAATTTAGTCTAATGCTGACAGTACATAATTTATGCATGTTTTATGGTTTTTGTCAGTGAGAATGGAAAAACAGGAACTTTCTCACTTTGATGGATGTTTTCTGGATTATTGAGTCTAATTGATTAATGTCTGACAGGTAATGTCAAGATTGATTGATTTGTCAAGGAAAAGGAATGGGTGAAGTCTATTAATATCTTTGTTGTATTTCCAAAGAGAATTGTTTCCGAGCGAATGTTTATTAATATCTTTGGAGTTCTTCCATGAAAATTGTTTCATGGCGAATGTTTTGATCTTAGCGGTAAAGAGATTAGCACAGGAAAGGGTTTTCCAGTAATTTCAAATGTGACAGCGCAGGAATGCCAAAAACAAAAGGAACACGCTGAAATTACGTTTAGGGATTATTTGGGCGAAACCGTTTTAGACATTTTAGGGAATTATTTCGGTTAAACAGTTAGAAACATTTTAAAAGATGATTTTAGAAGATGTTTTAGTAAAGGATTTGAGGGTGAAACTCTGTGGTCGTTATAATACACAAGTTCCATTTGAACAGTGTCGTGAGGTCCTCTACCCAACCCCAAAGGGCTCCGATCCCCCTACCCCAACCCCGAAGGAAGCCCTCGGTCCGCTAAGGTCCCCCGGGCTCCCAAAGGGCCCTCGGCCCCCAAGGGCCCCCCAGACCCCCAAAGGTCCTCCCCGGACCCCCAAAAAGTCCCCTCCCCATTTTTAATACTTTTTTAAGGCTTTATTATATTTTTTCAGAACAAGTTATTTTCTTAATGTCAATCCTAAACCCATTTTATAAGTTGAAGTACCAATCCTTTCACCACAACTTTACTATAAGGCTTTTCGAATACCCCGACATCAAGCAATAGTTTTCAAAAGACATTTCAGAGCAACTTTTTTTCTTAATGTTAGCTTCTAAACCCATTTTACAAGTTGAAGCATCCTTCCTTTTCACCCACAACTTTACTTTACAGCTTTTTGGATACCTCAACACCAAGAAATACTTTTCAAAAGACATTTCAGAGCAAGTTCCTTTCTTAATGTCCCTACTAAACCCATTTTACAAGTTGAAGTACTCATCTTTTTCACCCACAACTATACTTTACAGCTTTTTGGATACCTCAACACCAAGAAATATCTTTCAAAAGGCATTTCAGAGCAAGTTCTTTTCTTAGTGTCCCTTCTAAACCCATTTTCCAACTTGAAGTACCCTTCCATTTCACCCACAACTTTACTTTACTGCTTTTTGTATAACTTAACACCAATAAATACTTTTCAAAAGACATTTCAGAGCAAGTTCCTTTCTTAAGGTCCCTCCTAAACCCATTTTACAAGTTGAAGCATACTTCCTTTTTAACCCCCAACTTAAATTAAAAGATTTTTGTATACATCAACACCAAAAAATACTTTTCAAAATACATTTAAGAGCAAGTTCTTTTCTTAATATCCCTTCTAAACCCATTTTACAAGTTGAAGCATCCTTCCTTTTCAACCAAAACTTTACTTTACAGCTTTTTGGATACCTCAACACCAAGAAATACTTTTCAAAAGACATTTCAGAGAAGTTCCTTTCTTAATCTCCCTCCTAAACCCATTTTACAAGTTGAAGCATCCTTCCTTTTCACCCACAACTTTACGTTACAGCTTTTTGGATACCTCAACACCAAGAAATACTTTTCAAAAGACATTTCAGAGCAAGTTCCTTTCTTAATGTCCTTCCTAAACCCATTTTACAAGTTGAAGCATCCTTCCTTTTCACCCATAACTTTACTCTACATCTTTTTGGATACCTCAACACCAAGAAATACCTTTCAAAAGACATTTCAGAGCAAGTTCCTTTCTTAATGTCCCTCCTAAACCCATTTTACAAGTTGAAGCATCCTTCCTTTTCAACCATAACTTTACTTTACAGCTAGTTGAATAACTCAAAACCAAGAAATAATTTTGACAAGATGTTACAGTCCAAGTTCCTTTCTAGATATTGCTCTAAAACCCATTTTACGATTTGAAACATCCTTACTTTTCACCTTAAACTTTACAGCACGGCTTTTGGATACCACAACCCAAAGAAATACGAATCAAAAGGCATATCAGAACAAGGTCTTTTCTTAATGTCCCTCCTAAATCCATTTTACAAGTTGAAGCATCCTTCCTTTTCATCCACAACTTTACTTTACAGCTTTTTGGATACCTCAACACCAAGAAATACTTTCAAAAGACATTTCAGAGCAAGTTATTTTCTTAATGTCCATACTAAACCCATTTTACAAGTTGAAGCATCCTTCCTTTTCATCCACAACTTTACTTTACAGCTTTTTGGATACCTCAACACCAAGAAATACTTTAAAAAGACATTTAAGAGCAAGTTATTTTCTTAATGTCCATACTAAACCCATTTTACAAGTTGAAGCATCCTTCCCTTTCATCCACAAGTTTACTTTACAGCTTTTTGGATGCCTCAACACCAAGAAATACTTTTCAAAAGATATTTCAGAGCAAGTTCCTCTCTTAATGTCCCTCCTTAACCCATTTTACAAGTTGAAGCATCCTTCCTTTTCACCCACAACTTTACTTTACATCTTTTTGGATACCTCAACACCAAGCAATACTTTTCAAAAGACTTTTCAGAGCAAGTTCCTTTCTTAATGTCCCTCCTAAACCCATTTTACAAGTTCACAATTTTACTTTACAGCTTTTCGGATACCTCAACACCAAGAAATACTTTACAAAAGACATTTCAGAGCAAGTTCCTCTCTTAATGTTCCTCATAAACCCATTTTACAAGTTAAAGCATCCTTCCTTTTCACCCACAACTTTACTTTAAAGCTTTTTGGATACCCCAACACCTAGAAATACATTTCAAAAGACATTTCAGAGCAAGTTCCTTTCTTAATGTCCCTCTTAACCCCATTTTACAAGTTGAAGCATCCTTCCTTTTCACCCACAACTTTACTTTACAGCTTTTTGGATGCCTCAACACCAAGAAATACTTTTCAAAAGACATTTCAGAGCAAGTTCCTTTCTTAGTGTCCCTCTTAAACCCATTTTACAAGTTGAAACATCCTTTCTTTTCACCCAAAACTTTACTTTACAGCTTTTTGGATACCTCAACACCAAGAAATACTTTTCAAAAGACATTTCAGAGCAAGTTCCTTTCTAAATGTCCCTCCTAAACCCATTTTACAAGTTGAAACATCCTTCCTTTTCACCCACAACTTTACTTTACATCCTTTTGGATATCTCAACACCAAGAAATACTTTTCAAAAGACATTTCAGAGCCAGTTCCTTTCTTAATGTCCCTCCTAAACCCATTTTACTAGTTGAAGCATCCATCCTTTTCACCCACAACTTTACTTTACAGCTTTTTGGATACCTCAACACCAAGAAATACTTTTCAAAAAGCATTTCAGAGCAAGTTCCTTTCTTAAAGTCCCTCCTAAACCCATTTTACAAGTTGAAGCAGCCATCCTTTTCACCCACAAATTTACTTTACAGCTTTTTGGTTCTTTTGAATGCGCCAATACCCTACAATACTTTTCAACGGCATTTCAGAACAAGTTCTTTTCGTAATGTCCATCCTAAACCCATTTTACAAGTTAAAATACCCATCCTTTTCACCCACAACTTTACTTTGCAGCTTTTTGAATGCTCCAAAACCAAGCAATACCTTTCAAAAGACATTTCAGAGCAAATTCTTTTCTTAATGTCACTTCTAATCCCATTTTCCAACTTGAAGTACCCATCCTTTTCACTCACAACTTTACTTTACAGCTTTTTGGATACCTCAACACCAAGAAATACCTTTCAAAAGACATTTCAGAGCAAGTTCCTTTCTTAATGTCCATTCTAAACCCATTTTACAAGTTGAAGCATCCATTCTTTTCATCCAAAACTTTACATTACGGCTTTTTGGATACCTCAGCACCAAGTAATACTTTTCAAAAGGTATATCAGAGCAAGTTCTTTTCTTAATGTCCCTTCTAAACACATTTTACAAGTTGAAGCATTCTTCCCTTTCATCCACAACTTTACTTTACTGCTTTTTGGATACCTCAAAACCAAGAAATACCTTTCAAAAGACATTTCAGAGCAAGTTCCTTTCTTAATGTCCCTGCTAAACTGATTTTACAAGTTGAAGCATCTTTCCTTCTCACCCACAACTTTACTTTACAGCTTTTTGGTTCTTTTGAAAGCGCCAATACCATGCAATACTTTTCAAAGGCATTTCAGAACGAGTTCTTTTCATAATGTCCATCCTAAACCCCATTTTACAAGTTGAAGTACCCATCCTTTTCACCCACAACTTTACTTTACAACTTTTTGAATGCTCCATTATCAAGCAATACTTTTCAGAATTGACTTGACAGAATTGAATTGACAGAATACATTTCAGAATTGAATTTTGTTCTTTGGTAAAATTCAGAAGAGAACTTGAACTTTTCTATCTTCTAAGAAAAATTTGGAACAATATTTTTAATTTTTTCATCTCTGAGAAAAATCTGAATTGAAGTGGAAAATTTTATATTATTTTGGGAAAATAGAATTGATCAATAACTTGTTTCATTTTCATTGAGAAAATTCAGAGTTGAAGTTGAACTTTTCGTCTTCCGGGGAAATATTTGGAACAGAACTTTAAATTTTTTCATCTCTTTGAGAAAGGTCGGGACGGAATTTAAGAAAATTTAAAATTAAAGTGAAACTTTTTATCTTCATAAAAAATAATCACAATCATAGCATAACTTATCTGTTTGAGAAAAATCTGAACTGAAGTGGAAAATTTTTATATTATTTCGGGAAAATAGAAATGATCAATAACTTATTTCATTTTCATTGAGAAAATTCAGAATCGAAGTTGAACTTTTCTTCTTCCGGGAAAATATTTGGAACAGAACTTTAAATTTGACTCTTTGAGAAAGGTCGGAATTGAATTTAAGAAAATTTAGAATTAAAGTGAAACTTTTTATCTTCATAGAAAATAGTAACAATCATAGTATAACTTTTCCTATCTTCTACGGAAAAATTTTGAATTGAACTTTAAATTGTTATGTCTTGATGAACTTAAAACTGAAGTGGAAGCTTTTTATTTTCTCTGGTGAAATTAGAAATGAATTGTATTCTTTGGTAAAATTCAGAAGAGATCTTGAACTTTTCTATCTTCTATGAAAAATTGAGCCTGCTAGTAGTATCTTTATCTCTAAAAATTCTTTTTCTTACATCTCTCACCTTTTTAATAGATATTCTGAACGTTTGACGTTCTAGCATACCCTAAAAATAACGAACACTTAACAAAATAATGCATAAGATATTTTTAATGAAATAACGACACATAGAATATTAAAATAAAAATACGTTAAATACATTATTATACATTATTAGTACACTTGCGCTTCACTTTCCGTCAATTCATCTTTATATTCATTGATGATATTGTCTGCTAATGTCCTTTTTATTCTGCCTGCGATTTCACTGTCTATTGTCACATTAATTTTACATAGACAGCAGTTTTGGCATATTGACAAGATATGATTAATGACTTTATTGCAGGAGTATGCTTGTCTTCTTCTTGTTCTCTTTAAAATGCTAAAACCGGAAAGATGATGATAGGATGTATCAACAGGTAATGTGTTACCAGCAACAGTAGCAAGGAGTTGTCCCCGATCATCGACAATTATTTTTAAGTTTGCATTCTCTTTGAGCACTAATTTCTCTGGTAATGTTACCCTCGCATATCCACCGTTTACACGATTGAAATTCTTGGGTACTCCAAAGAAATCTAACTTCTCGCTGTCATGACAACGCATGCATACATTTCCAATAGTTTTACCACTTGCACTCGTTTCATAGTTCAGGTATTTCTCCTTGTCAGCATTCAACACGACGATGATTTTTTCATGTGCACATACTTTCATCAAATAATTCATCTTCACTTTTTTACAGTTATGAATTGTGTGTTTATCCTACCACTGCATAAAAAATACTTATTTAATGCACGCAATAAACTAGGTAGTGTCGATAACCTGCCATAGAGTACCAGTGGGAAAGCCGCGTCGTGTCTATGAACAAGCACAGAGTACGATTGGTAGAGCCGTAAGCATATTTCATGTCATTTTAAGATACATAAAAAAGTTTAAAAATACCATGTTAAAAAAAATTCAAAATTATTTTTAAAAATGGGGGAAGGGGTCCCGGTGGTCTTTGGGGGCTCGAGGGGCATTAGGGGGACCGGGGGCCTTTGGGGTTGGGATAGGGGACTTCACGACACTGTTCAAATGGAACTTGTGTGTTAATATTCTTCATGAAGATATGGAGCTCCACTTTAATTCTGAGTTTTCTCGAAGAAGTGCAAAATGTACAAGTTCTCTTCTCAATTTTCTTAGAGAAGAGAAAAAAAGTTAGCTCAATACTGAAATTTACCAATGAAAATGAAAAAGCTTTCATTTCAGTTCCTAATTTCTCAAAGACATAAAAAATTCCAAAGTTCAATTCTAAATTTTTCCATAAAAGATAGGAATGGCTATACTATGATTGTGATTATTTACCATGAAGATAAAAAGTTTCACTTCATTTTTAATTTTTCTTAAATTCAGTTCATTCATCTAACCACCAAAAACAATAGGTTAGGTTAGGTATAAATAAATATTAATAAATAATTAGAAACATTTCTCCATGTTTAAGTTAGGTTGAGGGGATTTTCTGGCGAATATGGTTAGATTAGGTTAGGTTAGACTAGAATAAGTTAGTTTAGATTAGATTAGGTTAAGTCAGGTTAGATAAGTTAGGTTAGGTTTGCTAAGTTAGGTTAGGTTAGCTAGTAAACATCTCTCCATGTTTAAGTTAGGTTAGGTTAGGCTAGATTAAGTTATGTTAGGTTAGTTTACGTTAGGTTAGGCTACCCGACGTCCGCGCGCGTACGTAGGCGAACCTAACCTAACTTAACCTAACCTAACATAACTTAATCTAGCCTAACCTAACCTAACTTAAACATGGAGAGATGTTTACTAGCTAACCTAACCTAACCTAACTTAGCTAACCTAACCTAACTTACCTAACCTGACTACGGTGGCCCAATAGCAATAATGACCTCGCCACCCTTTACAAGAGCCTTGTTCAATTTACTTTACTATTTAACTTATGAGACAAACAAGTAAATTTTGCCGTTTTATGTGTAATTCTTTGTTAACTTTGAACGTTTTTTTTTACAAACGGATTCTAAGTTGACTATAAAGTTAGCAATGATACTACTAGTAAAAATTCTTTGTTCTTGGATATCTACTAAGCATTTCTGGAATGAAGTTCAAACTAACTTTCTCAGTTAACTTTATGGCAAATAAAACTCTAAAATATAAAAAAGTAGACTGGTTAGTTGACTAAATTTTGTTCAAACAAACACAACTAAGATTCAGCCTGGGCAATGTCAGCAACGGAAGCTATTTGCCACCTACCCTTCAAAACTCCCTCACTGATGTGATGCTTCGGATGCAACTATCTATCATCTACGCAACACCAATACTAAATAGCTGAAACCCAAGTTAGGGGTAGTTCTAGCTTTAGTTCTGAAACCCAAGTTAGGTTTGCGATCCAAAGAGGTTTTTAATAACCATCTGTTAATGCAAATCTAAGGTCAAAAAGTAAAGATACCATTGTTGCTGTATTCTCTCACTTATCAGTCCCGTAGGAGTAAATTCAGTATGACTAACCTTCCGTATAAGTCATATGTTTCGTGAATCAAATCTCCCCCTTCTCAAATGATTTGTGAATGCAGTTCACGAGACAGCTAGAAAAGTGTCGCATGAAGCTTTGACTCTTCTTAATGCATGTCTAACCCCCTACTAAAACTGTTTATTGTTTGATATATAGATCTGCTATACTGCCAAAAGTATCAACAGTAGAAAGGGGGGTACCAGCCCGACGCGAACGCATGTGCTGCCATATACAATTTAGTCTAATGCTGACAGGATATAATTTATTCATGTTTGTCTCCGATCCCTCTACCCCAACCCCGAAGGAAGCCTTCGGTCCCCAAAGGTCCCCAAGGCTCCCCAAGGGCTCCCAAGGGCCCCCCAGACCCCCAAAGGTCCTCCCCGGACCCCCAAAGAGTCCCCTCCCCATTTTTAATACCTTTTTAAGGCTTTATTATATCTTTTCAGAACAAGTTATTTTCTTAATGTCAATCCTAAACCCATTTTACAAGTTGAAGTACCAATCCTTTCACCACAACTTTACTATAAGGCTTTTCGAATACCCCGACATCAAGCAATAGTTTTCAAAAGACATTTCAGAGCAACTTTTTTTCTTAATGTTCCCTCCTAAACCCATTTTACAAGTTGAAGCATCCTTCCTTTTCACCCACAACTTTACTTTACAGCTTTTTGGATACCTCAACACCAAGAAATACCTTTCAAAAGGCATTTCAGAGCAAGTTCCTTTCTTAATGTCCCTCCTAAACCCATTTTACAAGTTGAAGTACCCATCTTTTTCACCCACAACTATACTTTACAGCTTTTTGCATACCTCAACACCAAGTAATACCTTTCAAAAGGCATTTCAGAGCAAGTTCTTTTCTTAATGTCCCTTCTAAAACCATTTTACAACTTGAAGTACCCATCCTTTTCACCCACAACTATACTTTTCAGCTTTTTGGATACCTCAACAACAAGAAATACTTTTCAAAGGGCGTTTGAAAGTAAGTTCCTTTCTTAATGTCCCTTCTAAACTCATTTTACAAGTTGAAACAATCTTCCTTTTCACCCACAACTTTACTTTACAGCTTTTTGGATACCTCAACAGCAATAAATACCTTTCAAAAGACATTTCAGAGCAAGTTCCTTTCTCAATGTCCCTCCTAAACCCATTTTACAAGTTGAAGCATCCATCCTTTTCACCCAAAACTTTACTTTACAGCTTTTTGAATACCTCAAAACCAAGAAATACTTTTCGAAACACATTTTAGAGCAAGTTCCTTTCTTAATGTCCCTTCTAAACCCATTTTACAAGTTGAAGCAACCTCCCTTTTCACCCACAACTTTACTTTACAGCTTTTTGGATACCTCAACACCCAGAAATATTTTTCAAAAGACATTTCAGAGCAAATTCCTTTCTTAATGTCCCTCCTAAACCCATTTTACAAGTTGAAGCCTCCTTCCTTTTCACCCACAACTTTAGTTTACAGCTTTTTGGATGCCTCAACACCAAGAAATACCATTCAAAAGACATTTCAGATCAAGTTCCTTTCTTAATGTCCCTACTAAACCCATTTTAAAAATTGAAGCATCCTTCCTTTTCACCCACAGCTTTACTTTACAGCAATATAGATATCTCAACACCAAGAAATACTTTTCAAAAGACATTCCAGAGCAAGGTCCTATCTTATTGTCCCTCTTAAACCCATTTTACAAGTTAAAGCATCCTTCTTTTTCTCCTACAACTTTACTTTACAGCTTTTTAGATACCTCAACACCAAGAAATACTTTTCAAAAGATATTTCAGACCAAGTTATTTTCTTAATGGCCATCCTAAACCCATTTTACAAGTTGAAGCATCCTTCATTTTCACCCATAATTTTACTTTACAGCTTTTTCGAAATCCTCAAAACCAAGAAATACCTTTAAAAAGATATTTCAGAACAAGTTCCTTTCTTAATGTCCCTACTAAACCCGTTTTACAAGTTGAATCCGCTTTTCTTTTCACCCACAACTTTGCTTTACAGCTTTTTGGATACCTCAACACCAATCAATACTTTTCAAAAGACAATTTAGAGCAAG
Organism: Artemia sp. Qi Xiang Cuo; assembly: GCF_049724085.1. NCBI lineage: Eukaryota > Metazoa > Arthropoda > Branchiopoda > Anostraca > Artemiidae > Artemia > Artemia sp. Qi Xiang Cuo. The sequence goes on along the minus strand of NC_142814.1, from coordinate 36,782,952 downwards.
TTCCTTTCTTAATGCCCCTCCTAAACCCATTTTACAAGTTGAAGCATCCTTCTTTTTCACCTACAACTTTACTTTACAGCTTTTTGGATACCTCAAAACCAAGAAATACTCTTCAAAAGACATTTCAGAGCAAGTTCCTTTCTTAATGTCCCTCCTAAACCCATTTCACAAGTTGAAGCATCCTTCCTTTTCACATACAACTTTACTTTACAGCTTTTTGGACACCTCAACTACAAGAAATACTTTTCAAAAGACATTTCAGAGCAAGTTCCTTTCTTAGTGTCCCTCCTAAACCCATTTTATAATTGGAAGCATCCTTCCTTTTCACCCACAACTTTACTTTACAGTTTTTTAGATACCTCAACACCAAGAAATACCTTTCAAAAGGCATTTCAGAGCAAGTTTCTTTCTTAATGTCCCTCCTAAACCCATTTTACAAGTTGAAGCATCCTTCCTTTTCACCCACAACTTTACTTTACAGCTTTTTCGGATACCTCAACACCAAGAAATACTTTTCAAAAGACTTTTCAGAGCAAGTTCCTTTCTTTATGTCCCTTCTAAACCCATTTTACAAGTTCACAATTTTACTTTCCAGCTTTTCGGATACCTCAACACCAAGAAATACTTTTCAAAAGACATTTCAGAGCAAGTTCTTTTCTTAATGTCCCTCCTAAACCCATTTTACAAGTTGAAGCAGCCTTTCTTTTCACCCTAAACTTTACTTTACAGCATTTTTGGATACCCCAACACCAAGAAATACTTTTCAAAAGACATTTCAGAGCAAGTTCCTTTCTTAATGTCCCTTCTAAACCCATTTTACAAGTTGAAGCATCCTTCCTTTTCACACACAACTTTACTTAACATCTTTTTGGATACCTCAAGATCAAGAAATACTTTTCAAAAGACATTTCAGAGCAAGTTCCTTTCTTAATATCCCTTCTATACCCATTTTACAAGTTGAAACATCCTTCTTTTTCACCCACAACTTTACTTTAAAGCTTTTTGGATACCTCAACACCAAGAAATACTTTTCAAAAGACATTTCAGAGCAAGTTCCTTTTTTAATATCCCTCCTAAACCCATTTTACAAGTTGAAACATCCTTCCTTTTCACCCACAACTTTACTTTACAGCTATTTGGATACCTCAACACCAAGAAATACTTTTCAAAAGACATTTCAGAGCAAGTTCCTTTCTTAATGTCCCTCCTAAACCCATTTTACAAGTTGAAGCATCCATCCTTTTCACCCACAACTTTACTTTACAGCTTTTGGACACTTCAACACCAAGAAATAATTTTCGAAGGGCATATCAGTGCAAGTTCCTTTCTTAAATTCCCTCCTAAACCCATTTTACAAGTTGAAGCATCCATCCTTTTCACGCACAACTTCACTTTACAGTTTTTTGGTTCTTTTGGATACGCCAACACCAAAAAATACTTTTCAATGGCATTTCAGAACAAGTTCTTTTCATAATGTCCATCCTAAACCCATTTTACAAGTTGAAGTTCCCATCCTTTTCACCCACAACTTTACTTTACAACTTTTTGAATGCTCCAACACCAAGCAATACCTTTCAAAAGGCATTTCAGAGCAACTTCTTTTCTTAATGTCACTTCTAAACCCATTTTCCAACTTGAAGTACCCATTCTTTTCACTCAAAACTTTACTTTACAGCTTTTTGGATACCTCAAAACCAATAAATACCTTTCAAAAGACAATTCAGAGCAAGTTTCTTTCTTAATGTCCATACTAAACCTCATTTTACAAGTTGAAGCATTCATCCTTTTCACCAACAACTTTCCTTTACAGCTTTTTGGATACCCCAACACCAAGAAATACCTTTCAAAAGACATTTCAGAGCAAGTTCCTTTCTTAATGTCACTTCTAAACCCATTTTCCAACTTGAAGTACCCATCCTTTTCAACCATAACTTTACTTTAAAGCTTTTTGGATACCTCAACACCAAGAAATACTTTTCAAATGGCATTTCAGAGCAAGTTCTTTTCTTAACGTCCTTCCTAAACCCATTTTACAAGTTGAAGCATCCATCCTTTTCACTCACAACTTTACTTTACAGCTTTTTGAATACCTCAACACCAAGAAATACCATTCAAAAGGCATTTAAGAGCAAGTTCCTTTCTTAATGTCCCTCCTAAACCACTTTTACAAGTTGAAGCATCCTTCCTTTTCACCCACAACTTTAGTTTACAGCTTTTTGGATACCTCAACACCAAGAAATACTTTTCAAAAGACATTTCAGAGCAAGTTCCTTTCTTAATGTCCCTCCTAAACCCATTTTACAAGTTGAAGCATCCTTCCTTTTCACCCAAAACTTTACTTTATAGCTTTTTGGATACCTCAACACCAAGAAATACTTTTCAAGACAGTTCAGAGCAAGTTCCTTTCTTAATGCCCCTCCTAAACCCATTTTACAAGTTGAAACATCCTTCCTTTTCGCCAACAACTTTACTTTACAGCTTTTTGGATGCCTCAACACCAAGAAATACCTTTCAAAAGACATTTCAGAGCAAGTTCCTTTCTTAATGTCCCTTCTAAACCCATTTTACAAGTTGAAGCATCCTTCCTTTTCACCAACAACTTTACTTTACAGCATTTTGAACACCTCAACACCAAGAAATACTTTTCAAAAGACATTTCAGAGCAAGTTCCTTTCTTAATGTCCATCCTAAGCCCATTTTACAAGTTGAAGCATCCTTCCTTTTCACCTACAACTTTACTTTACAGCTTTTAGATACCTCAACACTAAGAAATAATTTTCAAAAAGACATTTCAGAGCAAGTTCCTTTCTTAATGCCCCTTCTAAACCCATTTTACAAGTTGAAGCATCCTTCCTTTTCACCCACAACTTTACTTTACAGGTTTTTGGATTCCTCAACACCAAGAAATACTTTTCAAAAGACATTTCAGAGCAAGTTCCTTTCTTAATGCCCCTCCTAAACCCATTTTACAAGTTGAAGCATCCTTCCTTTTCACATACAGCTTTACTTTACAGCTTTTTGGATACCTAAAAACCAAGAAATACTTTTCAAAAGACATTTCAGAGCAAGTTCCTTTCTTAATGTCCCTTCTAAACCCATTTTACAAGTTGAAGCATCCTTCCTTTTCACATACAACTTTACTTTACAGCTTTTTGGACACCTCAACTACAAGAAATACTTTTCAAAAGACATTTCAGAGCAAGTTCCTTTCTTAATGTCCCTCCTAAACCCTTTTTACAAGTTGTAGCATCCTTCCTTTTCATCCACAACTTTACTTTACAACTTTTTGTATACCTCAACACCAAGAAATACTTTTCAAAGACATTTCAGAGCAAGTTCCTTTCTAAATGTCCTTCCTAAACCTATTTTACAAGTTGAAGCATCATTTCTTTTCACCCACAACTTTACTTAACAGCTTTTTGGATACCTCAAAACCAAGAAATACTTTTCAAAAGACTTTTCAGAGCAAGTTCCTTTCTTAATCTCCCTCCTAAGCCCATTTTACAAGTTCACAATTTTACTTTACAGCTTTTTGGATACCTCAACACCAAGAAATAATTTTCAAAAGACATTTCAGAGCAAGTTCCTTTCTTAATCTCCCTCCTAAACCCATTTTACAATTTGAAGCATCCTTCTTTTTCACCCACAACTTTACTTTACAGCATTTTGGATACCTCAACACCAAGAAATACTTTTCAAAAGACATTTCAGTGCAAGTTCCTTTCTTAATGTCCCTTCTAAACCCATTTTACAAGTTGAAGCATCCTACCTTTTCACCCACAACTTTACTTTACAGCTTTTTGGATACCTCAACACCAAGAAATACTTTTCAAAAGACATTTCAGAGCAAGTTCCTTTCTTATTATCCCTCCTAAACCCATTTTATAAGTTGAAGCATCCTTCCTTTTCACCCAAAACTTTACTTTACAGCTTTTTGGATACCTCAACACCAAGAAATACCATTCAAAAGGCATTTCAGAGCAAGTTCCTTTCTTAATGTCCCTCCTAAACCAATTTTACAAGTTGAAACATCCTTCCTTTTCACCCACAACTTTACTTTACAACTTTTTGGATACCTCAACACCAAGAAATACTTTTCAAAAGACATTTCAGAGTAAGTTCCTTTCTTAATGGCCTTCCTAAACCCATTTTACAAGTTGAAGCATCTTTAATTTTCACCCACAACTTTACTTTACAGCTTTTTGGTTCTTTTGAATGCGCCAATACCATGCAATACTTTTCAAAGGCATTTCAGAACAAGTTCTTTTCGTAATGTCCATCCTAAACCCCATTTTACAAGTTGAAGTACCCATCTCTTTCACCCACAACTTTACTTTACAACTTTTTGAATGCTCCAACACCAAGCAATACTTTTCAAAGACATTTCAGAATTGAATTTTGTTCTTTGGTAAAATTCAGAAGAGAACTTGAACTTTTATATCTTCTAAGAAAAATTTGGAATAATATTTTAAATTTTTTCTTCTCTGAGAAAAATCTGAATTGAAGTGGAAAATTTTATATTATTTTGGGAAAATAGAATTGATCAATAACTTATTTCATTTTCATTGAGAAAATTTGGAATTGAAGTTGAACTTTTCTTCTTCCGGGGAAATATTTGGAACAGAACTTTAAATTTCTTCATCTCTTTGAGAAAGGTCGGAACTGAATTTAAGAAAATTTAGAATTAAAGTGAAACTTTTTATCTTGATAGAAAATAATCACAATAATAGTATAACTTATCTGTTTGAGAAAAATCTGAACTGAAGTGGAAAATCTTTATATTATTTAGGGAAAATAGAAATGATCAATAACTTATTTCATTTTCATTGAGAAAATCCAGAATCGAAGTTGAACTTTTCTTCTTCCGGGAAAATATTTGGAACAGAACTTTAAATTTGACTTTTTGAGAAAGGTCGGAATTGAATTTAAGAAAATTTAGAATTAAAGTGAAACTTTTTATCTTCATAGAAAATAGTCACAATCATAGTATAACTTTTCCTATCTTCTACGGAAAAATTTAGAATTGAACTTTAAATTGTTATGTCTTGGTGAACTTAAAACTGAAGTGGAAGCTTTTTATTTTCTCTGGTGTAATTAGAAATGAATTGTGTTTTTTGGTAAAATTCAGAAGAGATCTTGAACTTTTCTATCTTCTATGTAAAATTGAGCCTGCTAGTAGTACCTTTATCTCTAAAAATTCTTTTTCTTACATCTCTGATCTTTTTAATAGATATTCTGAACGTTTGACGTTCTAGCATACCCTAAAAATAATGAACACTTAACAAAATAATGCATAAGATATTTTTAATGAAATAACGACATATAGAATATTAATATAAAAACACGTTAAATACATTATTATACATTATTAGCACACTTGCGCTTTACTTTCCGTTAATTCATCCTTATATTCATTGATGATATTGTCTGCTAATGTCCTTTTTATTCTGCCTGCGATTTCACTGTCTATTGTCACATATTTTTTACATAGACAGCAGTTTTGGCATATTGACTAGATATGATTAATGACTTTATTGCAGGAGTATGCTTGTCTTCTTCTTGTTCTCTTTAAAATGCTAATACCGGAAAGATGATGATAGGATGTATCAACAGGTAATGTGTTACCAGCAACAGTAGTAAGGAGTTGTCCCCGATCATCGACAATTATTTTTAAGTTTGCATTCTCTTTGAGCATTAATTTCTCTGGTAATATTACCCTCGCATATCCACCGTTTACACGATTGAAATTCTTGGGTACTCCAAAGATATCCAAATTTTCGCTGTCATGACAACGCATGCATACATTTCCAATAGTGTTACAACTTGCACTCATTTCATAGTTCAGGTATTTCTCCTTGTCAGCATTCAACACGACGATGATTTTTTCATGTGCACATACTTTCATCGAATAATTCATCTTCACTTTTTTACAGATATGAATTGTGTGTTTATCCTACCACTGCATAAAAAATACTGATTTAATGCACGCAATAAACTAGGTAGTGTCGATAACCTGCCATAGAGTACCAGTGGGAAAGCCTCGTCGTGTCTATGAACAAGCACAGAGTACGATTGGTAGACCCGTAAGCATATTTCATGTCATTTTAAGATACGTAAAAAAGTTTAAAAATACCATGTTAAAAAAATTCAAAATTTTTTTTAAAAATGGGGGGAAGGGGTCCGGTGGTCTTTGGGGGCTCGAGGGGCTTTAGGGGGACCGGGGGCCTTTGGGGTTGGGGTAGGGGACCTCACGACACAGTTCAAATGGAACTTGTGTGTGAATATTCTTCATGAAGATATGGAGCTCCACTTTAATTCTGAGTTTTCTCGAAGAAGTGCAAAATGTACAAGTTCTATTCTGAATTTTCTTAGAGAAGAGAAAAAAAAGTTAGTTCAATTCTGAAATTTACCAATGAAAATGAAAAAGCTTCCATTTCAGTTCCTAATTTCTTAAAGACATAAAAAATTTAAAGTTCAATTCTAAATTTTTCCATAAAAGATAGGAATGGCTATACTATGATTGTGATTATTTACCATGAAGATAAAAAGTTTCACTTTATTTCTAATTTTTTATAAATTCAGTTCATTCATCTAACCACCAAAAACAGTATGTTAGGTTAGGTATAAATAAATATTAATAAATAATTAGAAACATTTCTCCATGTTTAAGTTAGGTTGGGGGGATTTTCCGGCGAGTATGGTTAGGTTAGGTTAGGTTAGACTATATTAAGTTAGGTTAGATTAGGTTAGGTTAAGTCAGGTTAGGTAAGTTAGGTTAGGTTAGCTAAGTTAGATTAGGTTGGGTTAGCTAGTAAACATCTCTCCATGTTTAAGTTAGGTTAGGTTAGGCTAGATTAAGTTATATTAGGTTAGGTTAAGTTAGGTTAGGTTAGCCTACGTACGCGCGCGTATGTAGACTTACCTAACCTAACTTAACCTGACCTAACATAACTTAATCTAACCTAACCTAACCTAACTTAAACATGGAGAGATGTTTACTAGATAACCTAACCTAACTTAGCTAACCTAACCTAACTTACCTAACTTAACCTAACCTAATCTAACCTAACTTAATCTAGTCTAACCTAATCTAACCATACTCGCCGGAGAATCCCCCAACCTAACTTAAACATGGAGAAATGTTTCTGATTATTTATTAATATTTATTTATACCTAACCTAACCTATTGTTTTTGGTGGTTAGATGAATGAACTGAATTTAAAAAAAATTAGAAATAAAGTGAAACTTTTTATCTTCATGGTAAATTAATATCATTATGCATCAAATATTCAGTTTAACTTATTAGTTCTTTTCAAGATTAGTCAAGACAAATATAGTTTCACTACAAACAAAATTTGGATAATGCCCCCTTCTTTAACTGTAAAAACCTAAAACCTTCTGCGTCATTGGTGCTTCACTGAAAACGAATTACTCGTATATTACAAATTTATTATTTTCCAGTTCTTACAGCATTGAAAATGAAAATAAAAAAACAGTGAAAAAAAAAATCTTGAACTGATGAATCTTTCAACATTTAATATCATTATATATCTAATATTCAATTTGATTTTGTTTATACTTTCCAAGACTGTTCAAGACTCACATAGTTTTGCCATTTTTTTTAACTCTGCCATTTTTTTCTAACCAATCGTGTTGGTTTGTTATGAAAACATTCTATGGCTTCTAGGCATTTCTATTTGAGCGGAAATCTGCACCTCAAACTTTGTGGAATATGCATTTTCTTGCATGAAACACCAAAGTATAATAAAATGTCAAGTTTCGGAGTGTTCCACCACTCGCAAGCAAGTGCCATTGGTATTTTTGAATCCGCATGGTTAATTTAGGGGGTGGAGGGTAGGCTAATTCTCGTAGCAGCCCCATTCCGTCGTGGTATGATTCACACTTTCAACACCTGGCGTCCGGACTATCATATACTCTACCAAGCATACAACTATCCCAAATCAGTATCAATAAATAAATGAAACCCAAAACGAACAAATATTAAAATAAATATTTGAGTCAAACTCAAAACGAGCATAAATTACTGTGAGTAAGGTTCAAAGCCCCTATGCTTTCTAAAAGCCAAAATATAATTTGTACTTTACTGAAAAAATATTCAAATGAGTTTACTGAAAAAAATGTGCATTGTCAATTTAATATACATATACTAATATTTATTCCCTAAAATCTTAATTAATGAAAGAATTGTTTTCAGTAGAGCACCAATGAAGCAGTAGGTTTTAGGCTTCTGCAGTGAGGCGATACCCAAACTCTTGTTTGTAGTTTTTTTTTAATTCGATTCAAACTTGATTTGCATATTCCATTTAAGTTTCACTCGTTTTAAGATTTATTTATTCATTTACATTAATATATATTGTATGTTTGTTCGCATTGATTGTTTATTTAATTTCTGTTCGTTTTAAGTTTCATTTATGCTTTAATAGCAAAATATTTGTTTTCGTTTTGAGCTTGATTTTCATATTCAATCCAAGCATTACTCGCTTTAAGATCTATTTATTCATTTATTTTATTACTTATTGCTTACTTTTTTCAATTATTGTGTGAGTAGTGTCTTGCCATTTCGGGTTCCATTTAATTTTGAATTGTACTTTCTAGTCGTTTTGACTTTGAATTTTAACAGTTATATGTACCTCATTACCTTTAGTTTGAAATAGTTTTTACTTTTATTTGAAAAACGTGTTTTTCTGACATATTTTTTATAATTAATAATATCAAAGACAGATTCATAAGAGAAGAACGTCTGCGGAACAAGAGACTAAGGAGGTGTCAATCCTATAGTTTCCCTGCAGCTCTTTTATTTCCAATCGTTTGTGTAAGCGTTTAATGTACACGAGTGTGGGCGCCTATTTTGCATATATTTTGTAATTTCACAGGTCTGTGTAATTAAAATCAAATAAAAATAAAATTAGTGTTATTTTTGAAAGTAAAAGATGAAGAACGAAAAATTTACAAAACAAGAAAAAGAAAATCATAATAACTGGGTGAGTAAAGTGATGTTAAACTAGGGTTATTAATCCTTTTTTGGGCATGACCATATCCCAAGTAGGAGTGCATTAAACTTAACGCTGAAAGAAATAATTCAAGTTTGGAGGAGGTGATGATCATTTCGTCATTTCATTTTATCATAATAGATAATTAAAGGTTTGACATGGGGGGAGGGAGAGGGATTTAAAATTCTTAGCAAGAAGGGGGTGGAAAATTGTTTCAAAAGGTATGGTTAAGAATGTACTGAAGTACTGAACTAGATTTCAAAGCGTGAACATCTATTTGAACTGGTTTCTTTGAACTTGAAAATATAATTAACTCAGTGATTTCGTAACAACAATTGGTTTGGGATTATAGTGACGTATAATCCTGTCCTATGTTTACCAATTAATTTGTTGGTGATAGACTTTTGGTGAGAAGTGGATATTTTTGAGATTGGATAATTACTGATTAGATATTTACTTTTCGTGAATTGGGATGTCAGAAAACGGTGGTAAAGCTTAGCAGGCTCCACGTAAAGATAAGTCTATTTCCTGCCTTTATTTTTTTTTCCTGCCTTTTCTTTGAAACCGTGATGCCCTTGTTTCAGGATGATGACCTTGCCCTGGCAAGCTTTGCGAGAAATCCTTTATGGCCAGTCAGAATTCTCCGTTCTGTCACAGATAAATTTGGTCAATTCAAGTACCAAGTATTTTGTTACAAATCGCATGAAGTTGAAATGGTTTTGGAACAAAATTTAAAAAGTTTCAAATCAAACAAAACTGAAGCTATGAAAAAAGTTGGAAGGGAGTTAAAGGTGCTTTTGGGGAACTCGCTCTCAGCCCACTTGTTTATAAAAATTCGGCTACAAGTTCAGATACTACGGGACTTATTGAGCGAACTCTTAAAGATGTAGCGGTAACAAAAGAAAATATGAAACAGGCTATAACGCAAAAAGTTAACGAAGCACTTAAAATTCACCCCTCGACCACACCATCCGCTGCTGAAATTGAAAAGATAATTGGCGTAGTTCACGATGCGATAATACTGGAATATACTCCGAGATTTGACAGGATTGAAAAAGACCTGAAAATATGTCAAAATCAACTGGAATTACTTGAAAATCGAGTTGCTAGAATTGAAGCCAAGATCGATGATGCTGACCAAGAGTTGAGACTGGATACACTACTGTTCAACGGTGTCAAGCAATCCCCCGGCGTTGAAATAAAAGATGCAACAATGAATATTATACGCAATAAGATGGCGTTCTCAGGTCTTGCTGATAGTGATGTTATATCTGTGCATAGGTTTCGGTTGAACTCTGTTGACAGCCGCCCTGATAAAATTGCTCCTGTTTTAGTGAAGTTTAAAGACCGCCACACAGCTGTGAAAGTTTTTGCTTGCAAAAAAAAACCTTGTGAACACGAAGATTTTTGTGGCTGAGAACCTAACAAAGAAAAAAAGAGAATTGTTGAATGCTGCAAGGGAAAAATACGGCAATAAGTTCGTGTGGTCAAACCAAGGTCGGATCTACGTCCGTCCGGTGAATGCAACTTCTGCTCGTAGACTTTGGTCTCTGAATGAAATATTCGATCGTGATTGAGTGTCTTTTTTTTTTTTTTTTTTTTTTTTTTTTTTTTTTTTTTTTTTTGTATTTAAATTTTGAGTCTTTATATGTGTTTTTTTTTTGTATTTAAATTTTGAGTCTTTATATGTGTTTATCTATTCTTATTATTATTCAATTATTCCTATTCAATTTATGAGTCTTTATATGTGTTTTTTTTTGTGTTTAAATTTTGAGTCTTTATGTGTGTTTATCTATTCTTATTATTATTCAGTTATTCCTATTTCCTTTCTTTCCAATTTATGTATGGGTTTTATCCCTAATAAAGAAAACAAGAGCGTGGCTTTTTATTTTATTTTCTTATTATGGTTAGTTTACTCCCAATACCTCAGTTAGAGTTGCTTGAAAAAAATTCGCACTCAGTTGATGATGTTTTATCACATCAGATAGGACTAAATTTTCATTATCGAGTTGATGAATGCCCCGGGCCGCTCCGTCCTAGCCGCTAAGTTCGTTTTGAAGAGTTTGGTCAAATTAAAAAGAGTTGTATAGTTTGTGTGTTGCTCAATGGAATTGCCACATAACGTCGGTTTTTGAAGAAATTGTTCAGTTTTTAAGTAATTTTGATAGTGTGATTGATGTTTTGGGAATTTGTGAATCATTCTTGAGTTTGTATAGTCTTCTCTCTTCCTACGCTTTTCCAGGTTACCAACTGATATCGAAGTCGCGGCAGTCAATGGGGCGCGGGGGACTTGCATTTTTGGTGAGAGAGGGATTGAATTTTGAGGAAAGGGAGGACCTTTATTTATGGAATGAAGGTAAGATTGAAATTTTTTCTATTGAGATTGAAATAAATAATGGTAAAAAGTTAATTGTTTGCCTGGTTTATAGACCCCCTGGTGCTCATCCGGAGGAATTTTTTCAGGAGTTTGATATGTTTTTAAGCAGGGCCCAGTCTAATCGATCAGAGTGTGTTATTCTGGGTGATTTTAATTTTGATTTATTGAATTTAAATAGTGTTAATTTAGAATTTTTTAAATCTTGCATTATCTCATGATTTGTACCCAGTGAATCTGATTCCTTCCCGTATCACTGCTCGGTCGGCAACATTAATTGATAACATATTTGTTTCTTCAAATCTATTGAGGCAAGCATTCTGTGATGTTCTCCTTCAACCTGCTTCTGACCACCTCCCGATTGTTTGTATGATAAATAGTATCAAAACTTCGACTAAAAACCCAAGTAAGAGAGTTTATAGAGATATGAGAAATAATAACTTGAGAAAGCTGAAAGAGCAAGTCAGTACTATAGCATGGGATGAAGTTAGCGAAGAGCAGAATGCAACTACAGCATTTGACAGGTTTATGAATATTCTCTAACCGATATATGAGGCGTCTTGTCCTCTGAGGAAAATGAGGAAAAAGAAAAATGAGCCAAGAAAGCCATGGGTGACCACAGAATTGCTTGAAATGATGGAAATGCGAAACCAGCTTTTGAAAAACATTTACAGAGCCCGGAAAATGCGAGTTTATTTGAAGAATTTAAGCGAGTCAGAAACAAAGCTAACCATAAGCGTCGCAGTGAGAAAAAAGCATATTATGCTTCTGCTTTTGATGGTAAAAGTGGTGATGCAAAAGGAACCTGGCGACTGATAAATGAGGTTTTAAAAGGGAAGACTAATGATAATGATGGAGTAAAGAGTCTGATGGTGAATGGAAGTGAAATCACTCATAAACAGGAAATGGCTGATGAATTCGGAAAATATTTCACGAACATAGGCGCGAGTATTAAGGAAGACGTAGCTAAAAAGTCTAGAAGACATCTGTTAAAGTCCTTTATTGATAATCGAGGCGAAGGGCGCAGTTTTTCGTTCGAGAATTGCACAGCAAAGGAGATCGAGAGCACAGTTAAAGGACTAAAGTCCAACTCGGCCGGAATAGATGGACTTAATCTTAGGGCTGTAAATGCTATCCTAGTTTATATATTACCTTGTCTAACTGACTTAATAAATCTATCACTCCAGACCGGCGAAGTCCCTAGTGGTCTTAAAATAGCAAAGGTAATACCATTGTATAAAGGGGAGAAGAAACAAGAACTATCAAATTGGCTACCGATATCGTTATTGCCTACTTTTTCTAAAATCTATGAAGATAATTCACAGGAGAGTTTATGAATATTTGGATAAACTAGGAATATTGTGTGACAGCCAATTTGGATTCCGCAGTAAACATTCTACTAGCCATGCTGTTCATCATCTTCTGGATGTAATCAATGGAACTCTAGAAAAAGGTCTTATTCCTTTAAAGATCTTTGTTGACTTCAAAAAAGCCTTCGACACTGTGGATTTTGAGTTGCTGCTGTGTCGCCTATCTAGTCTGGGAATAAAAGATGTTTGCTTGGATTGGTTTAAATCATACTTGTATGGAAGGTCAACTAAAGTAATGATAGATGACATAGTTAGCGGAGTCTATCCTGTAAAATGTGGAGTTCCTCAGGGCTCAGTCCTTGGTCCATTACTCTTTCTCGTATACATAGATACTCTGAGGTTCTACATGCCTTAAGCAACTGTTACAGCATTTGCAGATGATACTGCTTTGACGATTTCTGTACAGTCACTGGAAGAACTAGTAGATAAAGCAAACCGAACGCTGGAAAACCTTTTGGTGTTTACCTCCTTGAGTTACCTTGCTGTTAATACTTCTAAGACACATTATATGATTTTTATTAAGGTAGGAAAAATTGTTAATAGTACTTCTGTAGTAATTGGAAATATGTCACTTTCACGGGTTTTTGAAAAAAAATATTTAGGATTGTATGTTGATAAGAATTTGAGTTGTAAGAAACACACAAATATGATTTCTTCTAAACTTGCACGAGGTCTTGGAGTGATGCGGCGTTTGAAACACGTGTTACCCTTAAGTGTTTTAAGAAATTTATATTATACTGTTTTTCATCCTTTTATTGTTTATGGTTGCTGTATTTATGCATCTAATTTTACTTCAAATATTAAAAGACTGCAGATTCTTCAGAATAAGGCACTACGAGTACTGGGTGAGTTTGTTCAGTATGAGCATATGCGTGAATCTTTTATTAGTTTTAGAATTTTAAATATTCATCAGATCAGGGACCATCAGGCGGGAGTGTTTACTTACCAGGTGCTTAATAGATTATCTCCAGAATATTTTAGAAATTTTTTTAAGTTTAATTCTGATTATCATCATCATAGGACTAGAGGTCGTCGAAGCTCAGTCTCAGAAGTAAGGAGTACGAGTCGATCTAGTTTTGCAATTAGAAATTATGCAGTTAATTTGTGGAATGGTTTCCCGGAGACCATTAGAGAGTCAGAAAACCAGTTTCAGCTTAAAATTAGATTAAAAAAGTTTTTGTTGGGTGGGAATTAATTTTTTTTTTTTTTTTTTTTTTTTTTTAACGTTAAATTGTAATTAAGTTGTAAAAAAAAATTTTAAAAAAATAGTTAAATTGAGTTAATTTGTATTGAATGGTATGAAAAGAGTAGAAAGAGTGAATGAGTTTTGGTTTATGATAAAAGATTGTGTGACGCTGCTCAAGTCACAATAGTGGCTTAATAAAACGTCATACGTTCTTACCATCTCTACGTTTGTTGATAATGTTATTCAAAAAATGTGTTGTAAGTGCCAGTTAAGTATGATGTATTATTAGTTGAAAATAAAAGTCAAGTCAAGTCAAGTCAAGAATGTAAAATTATCCAAGGAGACTCCTTTAAAATAGGTTTCAATGGAAAGTTGAAGGGAGAGGGAGGGTTTTTAAACGTAAATTTTTTCGCTTGGACCAAAACAGCCTCTTCCCCGCTTTACATTATTTTAAAAGAGCCCCCTTCTCCCTATCGAAAAATCTTAGGCCACAAAACTACGGTCTAATGATAAACTATATTTCAACTTCGACTTGGCGCAAAAAGTAACGCACGAATGTTATATCAAGCACATTGCCGTACGTTAAGGATGCCCTAGACAGTCAATCATTTTGATGAAAAGCTTCCGTCAATCGATTGATCAAAGCATGATTGACCGTCTAGGAACCTGTTTGACGCTTGAGTCAAGCGTTGACGAGGGTGATTGATCGTCTAGACTATTTTGTTCAAATATTGCGTCAATCACGAGCCAACAACAATCGAATATATTCCAAAACAATGAAAAAATGTGGTACGCCAGTCTACTTGTTAACTAGTTGAGTTATACTGGGATCCCCCTGAGTTATGAAAAATTAACAGTAAAGACTATTTTAACTATAAAAAGAAAAGTACAGCATTTGGGAGGGTATTGCAGGCAGCAAGGATATTGAAACAAGATTATACAGTTCAAGAACCAAAAAAGAAAATTAATGTTTTAAGAACGAATTTCAATCGTGGATACAAGGCGATCGAGCAAAAAAATAAGTCTGTAGCGTCAGCAGATGACATCCCATACCCTTCCCTGTGGTACTACAATGACCTAGCATTCGTTAGGGATTAAATTGAAATTGGTGAAACAGAAACAACAAAGGTAAGAATTGTACTTTTTTGTACTAGCAGTAGAAACTCGATAATTTGATGGGGGCGTTTATCCCCCGGAAAATACCCCCCATCCCCCGCGGAAAATCTCCCCTCGAAAAATAACACCCCAATGCGGCTGGTTCATCTCTAATCCCTTTGCGCTTTAAAAAAAAGGACTAGAATTCTCAATTTCTAATCTAATTAGCACACTCCGAAGTTTCAGAGGGGCAGTCCCCTCCTATACAGAATATATTCTGCTCATTTTGCGGTCTAATGTTAATCTTTAGTTTCATAATAACAGCGTAGACAAAAACTATTCCCAGAAATCATAAGGGAGTAGATATCGATTTCACGGTTTTGATGCATTTTTCAAACTTTCTGTTTTACACCTCTCGCCTCCCCAAAAAACCTTTGGTGAAAAATAGCCTTTGGCTGAATTTTTGATGGAAAACTTTTCCACGGAGGAGGGGATTACCGCCATTATTTTAAAGACCATCAAAAATAAAAGTTTGTTTGCAAATTAAAGTGTGCTAAGAAAAAGAAATTCATTCAAGTTTATCCGCAAGAAATTTTTAGGTGGAATTTTCAGTGAGAATGAAAAAAAAGGGAAAAAATAGGAAAAAGGGAAAGAGAAAAAACGTCAGCAAGATTCCACTGATCAACTTGTGGATTTAGCTACGGAATACTTTAGGCAACCTCAGACAGAAGAGAGTCTTCTAGCTCAAGGGCTATGAAAATGAAGAAGTTACGCCCAGATCAAAAACGATTTGCTGAAAAAATTATTAACGATACGCTTTTTGAAGCGGAGTTGTGCAATCTGACGAGAGAAGGAGTGCGGTTCTCATCTTTATCCCCTATACTGGGCCGTAATAACTTGAGTAAAAAATCAAAACTATTTTGATTTATTCTGATAAAGTTCCTGTAGTCCCCTTGTTCTGTATCGCGCATAAGTTTCAGTAAATGATCATAAGTGAAGCAATTTCTCATCTTGTACCGCTCCTTGGACCAACGACGGTTCCTATTTTCTTTTTTTCTTCTTGAGCAAAACCAAAGTACATGCAAGAAAAGCCCAATCAGTATTATTTTGCATTTCACACACGGCAGGCACTTTACTTCCCGACTTTGAACTGAAAATAAAAATTTGGCTATGAGTTAAAATTAAATTGAAATTAGCTTTGGTTAAGATTTAAGGGCTGATTGAAGAGTCGATTAAAGGTTGATTAAAGCACACGTCAATTGATTGACAGAAGCTTTTTATCAAAATGATTGACTGTCTAGGGTGTCCTTTAGGTTATCATTAAGAAATTACTCGCATCCTTTTTGCACGGCTAGAAAATTCTTTATTACCTTCATTGTCCGTAAACTTATAACCACTTTCCCTGGATATAAAAAATAAACAATTATAAGAGAGCAGCTATAAGAGTAAGGCAACAGCAAAATTAAGCTATATGGCGTTTAAAAGAAAGGAAACAGTCAAGATACACACCAAAGAAATTTCATCATAGTAGCCTGTGGTATAATATCGTTCTTATAAGTCAGGATGATTGTTTCCTGTGCGTCTCTCATACGATAAAGGGTCCTGAAATGTACAATGGCACTCTTCCAACTGTTAAGAGCTATACCATTTGACCAGCACCAATCATTTACTTTATCAAGAAGGTCTTGAGCTACGGAAGTGGCAGATGGAATGTCCACTGCAGCATTGAAAAAGTTACTGTCATCAGCAAAAAGAATAGGGTGCACTTGGGGATGAAGACCATCATTAACATAAAGTTAAAAAAAAGTGATCCAAGCACAGAGACAGTTAGTTGAGAGAATGAGAGAATGTCCTGCAGTCGTATTAGTACTAAATACAAATGAAGAGAGTCTACGACACACTACTTTTTCAACAACCTTAGAGATGACAGGAAGAAGAAAAATAGGTTTATAGTTTGAAATTAGAGATGAATCACCTTTTTTTATGGAAAGGGACAACATTAGCAACATTAAATAAATGAGGAAAAACACCAGAAGAAACAAATAGGTTAGTTACAAGTGAGATGGAATTGAAAACAAACTGACCAATTTGTTTGAGTACATTACTATTCAAACTAATACTATCAACTGAGCGGCTGCTTGGAAGCTGAGAAATAAAACTAGAAATTTCACTGCAAGCACCAGATGAAGGTAGCTCCGGCCTTCGAAACGAAAAACTTCGACGAGATCCTACCGAGAAACCTTGTCTCTGCTGTGGTGTTACCTGCACCAATTGTTTTAAATGCAGTGAAACCTGCTTTCAGAGAGTAAGTATTGATTCTTTTTTAATTTTTAAGTGAAATAGGACCTCAACAAGAACCTCCTCTGTTATGGCGATTATACGAATTTTGTGACCTTGAGAGAGGGCCTCTAGTTTGATCAATTTGTTGAAATTCAGACTCTCGGTGTTCGTAACGAAGAACTTTGGGAAAGTAAAATGGTTACTAAAGCAAGCAGTTTTTTGTGTGTTAATTGTGGGAGCGAGAAGGGAGTGGGAGGAACGTGGATTTGAGGAAGAAGAGCCATCGTTTTCGGGATGAAGACTGGGGATCATTTGGGAAGTGGAATTAATAAGGGGTATTGAAGCGGGCCGAAGAGAAAAGGATCACAGTGGATAATTTACGGGGATATTATTAAAATCACAGAGAACTACAGTGGAATGGAGATAATTTATTAAACGGCTGTTACCTGGTGATTGCAATGAGGGTAGGGTAGCCAAGGGGGATAAAATGCAAGGGGAGGGGGAAAGGTTTCCTGGTGATCCGAGTATAAGTCAATTGGGAGGGTTCTTTATATTGGGATATGTGAAGGCAATATGATGCTGGGAGAAGGAAGTACGGTGGAGGGTTTAGGAGAGGTGAGGGGTTGGGTTTGTTTCGGCAAATAACGGGTGGAATCCAGAACCATTCGGTAACTTCATGGACGCACGGAGAGGAACGGAGTCGAACGGAAGTGGATTTTTGGGAGGAATATGAGTGAGGGAGGGATGGTCAGAATTGAGTAAAGTGATTTGGGGGTAGGGTTGACTGGACTAGCGTAAGCACTTAGGGCGGAGGGTTGTCTTGAGGTATGGAATCCTGGGGTATACATTTCTGCATCGGATATGCAGGGAGATAAGGCTAAAATTCAAATGGTACACGATCTAAGGGAAAGGGGGTCGTGAATACTTTCTGTGACGCCCAAAAAAAGTTTGCGTTTGAAACCTACCCTCCAACCCTGAAGATGAATGAGTAAGATTACACGACTTATCAATACAAGATAAAACAGAACACAGGTCAACAGGATCAAAAATATGCTTATCAGACGCACAGATTCCCAAAATAAAATGACAACAAGTATATAGAAGCTTGCATTGTTTGCGTAACTTGGAGAAACCAAACTTTGGAAAGTAATGAAAAAATTATGTCAAGTTAAGTGATAGTTACTAGGGGTGGATTGTCACTAGTGATAAATGACTAGGGGTGGTATCCCCCTGAACTAAAGGGGATTTTTTTCGAGAAGACAGATGTTTGGGGAAATCCCCGAAAATTCGACAATTAGTCAAAGCACTGGTATTTTCAGACAAAATCTGCAAACAAATTTTACTACTAGGCAAGAAAACTGCCAAGTAGCAGTGATACGACGCGACCCCACTTTTTGCATGCCCCCTCCCCCCCCCCCCGCAATGTGCAAATATATAGCCCAAATTTTATAGGTCCAATGCTTCTATCACCCATCCTTTGTCTTTGCATGCTGTGAAACCAGTTTTGAGAGATCTAACCTAAGCGTATTTCTTGTGTGTGTTTCATTTAATTAAAAAGTACCGTTCACAACTCACTATTTGATTATAATTCCATTTTTTTGAAGGAATAAAACCCAGAGGCATTGATTCATCATGACAAAACTGAAAACAATTTACAAATCTTTTGAAAATTGCGATATTTACTTTAGTTTGTTAGTATCACTCTTGTTTAAAACCATATACTTGTAAACTAAACCAGCTGTGACAAAACAAATATCCAGAAAAGCTGATGGGAAATATATAATTTGGGTTATATACTTGATTGTTAGGGGGGGGGTTAGGTAAAGAAAAGTTGCTGCCTGCCAGTACCGGAATTCGACAGACTTCCATAAGCTACCGACACTTTAAGCAGAATAACTTGTGTTCTGACAGCCTTTCTTTGAGCAAAAATTATTTTTATATGCAACAATGGTATTTTCAGTTAAAATCTGCTAGCAAATTTGAAAACTGCCAAGTAGCATTGCTACTTCGCTACCCCACTTTTTGTACGGCGGCTCAATAGCAATAATGACCTCGCCACCCTTTACAAGAGCCTTGTTCAATTTACTTTACTATTTAACTTATGAGACAAACAAGTAAATTTTGCCGTTTTATGTGTAATTATTAGTTAACTTTGAAAGTTTTATTTGACGAACGGATTCTAAGTTGACTAAAAAGTTAGCAATGATACTACTAGTAAAAATTCTTTGATCTTGGATATCTAATAAGCATTTCTGGCAAGAAGTTCAAACTAACTTTATCAGTTAACTTTATGGCAAATAAAACTCTAAAAGATAAAAAAGTAGACTGGTTAGTTGACTAAATTTTGTTAAATCAAACACAACTAAGATTCAGCCTGGGCAATGTCAGCAACGGAAGCTATTTGCCACCTACCCTTAAAAACTCCCTCACTGATGTGATGCTTTGGATGCAACTATCTATCATCTACGTAACACCAATACTAATAGCTGAAAGTAGATGGCGCAACAAAACCCCCTGCTTTACATTATAACTCCTAGATGGTGGAGTGAGATACAGGAACTGGCACTGGCTAAACGCTTGTTTGTTGTAGGCAATGAAGGATTACATTAAGAAAAAAAGAAGAAAGAGGAACAGAAATAGGGACTATTAAAATGATTGCAGATCACATTTTTCTTTCTGCTTATTTTTTCATTTATTTTTATTTTATCCATCGCTTTCGTAGTTTTTCAAAAATAATAACAATGTCATTGTCTGGTAATGACTTCTCCATAACCTTGTTAATCCTTTCGTTTAGTTCATTATCACCTGATAATTTATGTAAAAACCGAAAGTTACTAGACTCTGCACGAAATCGAGAGCGTCATCAGTAGTCATACTACACGTAGGTATCTGTATGCTCTCATGGGCTGTTTTGCAATTAATGCTGAACTCTGGTAATTGCTACCCTTGTTTAGTAATAATAGCTTCATTTTTTTAAAGTCCTTTTGTATTTAGGTGATTTTTGATTGAAGTTGAACTTGATTATTTTGTAGATTTTAAAGTTCATCTTCCATAAGAAGGCGGTGGAAATTATGGGAGTTGATATCCACTTAATTTTTTAATTTCCAGATCATGTTTAGGAAGTATATCGTTACCAATTTGTTGGTGATTGAGAAATATGTCAACTTTTTTTTTTTCATATCTTCTATAGCTACTTCATGGTCTAAATTCTTCTTTAACTGAGAATTGTATTTAGCTCAGAGATCAACAAGCTGTTTGATATGTTTAACACAGTCAACACATAGGGGGACATGGGAAGCTTAATTTTTTGACTGCACTGGTCCAGTAGCGGCACGAAGTCTGCACTCTGGGCATGTGAATCTCATGGGCCTTGACATAAAATTGAAACAAAAATCCAGATTATAATAAGTTTGATTTGGCCTGTTGCCTAGTTAAGTATTTGACCGAGCCAGAATCGTGATATTGCTCGACAGTTTTCTTTGATAATGACCTAAATTTACGATCTTTTATATTTTTTATAGACAAAAAGTATCCTGAATATGCCAGGAAAATTGTGCGACGAGTGCACCTGTTTCAAATTCTTCTAATCAGTCTGTCAACACATTTCAAGTACAATTATGCTTTCCCAAAAGAGGATTTTTGTACGAAGATTGCCCAAATAAAATTCTTGTCAGTTTTCTTTCAAATCATATTTGTAAGCTGAATCTTGCGTGAAGATAGGCTCGGTATAAAAGACTAGAGCTCATCTGGTTATGTGAGATGGTTTAGGGTCTCCCCTCTGTCATATAGTTCCTACCTCTATCCTTGAAAGAAAAATCTTGCCTGCCTAGCCTCATAGTGATGCTTTTCATGAGCTTGCCGATCTAGAATGGGGACTACAAACATGGCTTGAGGTTGAGATTGAAGAGTTGCATCCCTTTTCACCCCTAACTTTACTTTACAGCTTTTTGGATACCTCAACACTAAGCAATACGTTTCAAAGGACATTTCAGAGTAAGTTCCTTTCTTAATGGCCCTCCTATACCAATTTGCCCAGTTTAAGCCTAATTCCTTTTCATCAACCACATTACTTTTCAGCATTTTGGATACCTAAACAGCAGGAAATACCTTACAAAACGAGTTTCGTAGTAGGTCCCTTTAATAATGTGAAATCCAAACCCATTTTACAAGAGCAGCATCCTTCCTTTCCACCCACAACTTTACTTTACAGCTTTTTGGATACGTCAACACCAAGAAATGCGTTTCAAAAGACATTTCAGAGCAAGTTCCTTTCTTAATGTCCCTCCTAAACCCATTTTACAATTTGAAGCATCCTTCCTTTTCACCCACAACTTTACTTTAAAGCATTTTGAATACCTTAACACCAAGAAATACCTTTCAAAAAATGTTATAGTGCAAGTTCCAGTCTAAATGTTGCACTAACCCAAGTTGTAAGAGTGGAAGCATCCTTCAATTCTACCTAAAATTTTACTGCACAGGTTTTTGGATGCTTCAAACAAAATAAACTCGAATCAAAGGAATTACAGATAACTTTCCTGTCTAAAAAACCCTCCTAAACCCATTTTAAAACTTGAAGCATCCTTCCTTTTCACCCATAACTTTACTTTACAGCTTTTTTGGATCCCTCAACACCAAGAAATACTTTTCAAAACATTACAGAGCAAGTTATTTTCTTAATGTCCATCCTAAAACCCATTTTACAAGTTGAAGCATCCTTCCTTTTCACCCACAACTTTACTTTACAGCTGTTTTGATACCTCAACACCAAGAAATACATTTCATAAGGCATTTCAGAGCAAGTTCATTTCTTAATATCCATTCTAAAACTATTTTACAACTTGAAGCACCCTTCATTTTCACCCACAACTTTACTTTACAGTTTTTTGTATACCTCAACACCAAGAAATACTTTTCAAAAGACATTTCAGAGCAAGGTCCTTTCTTAATGTCACTCCTAAAATTTTACAAGTTGAAGCATCCATCCTTTTCAACCATAACTTTACTTTACAGCTTTTTGGATACCTCAACACCAAGACATACCTTTCAAAAGGCATTTTAGAGCAAGTTCCTTTCTTAATGTCCCTCCTATAGCCATTTTACAAGTTGAAGCATCCTTCCTTATCACCCACAACTTTACTTTACAGCTTTTTGGATACCTCAACACCAAGAAATACTTTTCAAAACATTTCAGAGCATGTTACTTTCTTAATGTCCCTCCTAAACCCATTTTACAAGTTGAAGCATCCTTTCTTTTCACCCATAACATTACTTTACAGCTTTTTGGATACCTTAACACCAAGAAATTCTTTTTAAAAAACTTTCCAGAGTAAGCTCCTTTCTTAATGTACCTTCTAAACCGATTTTCCAACTTGAAGCATCATTACTTTTCACACACAACTTTACTTTACAGCTTTTTGTATGCATCAACACAAAGAAATAAATTCCAAAAGACAGTTCAGAGCAAGTTCCTTTCTTAATGTCCCTCCTAAACCCATTTTACAAGTTGAAGCATCCTTCCTTTTCACCCACAACTTTACTTTACATCTTTTTGGAGACCTAAACAACAAGCAAAACTTTTCAAAAGACTTTTCAGAGCAAGTTACTTTCTTAATGTCCCTTCTAAACCCATTTTAAAAGTTGAAGCATCCTTCCTTTTCACAAACAACTTTACTTTACATCTTTTTGGATACTTCAACACAAAGAAATACTTTTCAAAAGACATATTAGAGCAAGTTCCTTTCTTAATGTCCCTCCTAAACCCATTTTACAACTTGAAGCATCCATCCTTTTCACACAAAACTTTACTTTAAAGGTTTTTGTATACCTCAACACCCAAAAAATACTTTTAAAAAGACATTTCAGAGCAAGTTCCTTTCTTAATGTCCCTCCTAAACCGATTTTACAAGTTGAAGTATCCTTTCTTTTAACCCATAACTTTACTTTACAGCTATTTGGATACCTCAACACCAAGAAATACTTTTCAAAAGACATTTCAGAGCAAGTTCCTTTCTTAATGTCCCTCCTAAACCCATTTTACAAGTTGAAGCATCCTTTCTTTTCACCCAAAACTTTACTTTACAGCTTTTTGGATACCTCAACACCAAGAAATACTTTTCAAAAGACTTTTCAGAGCAAGTTCCTTTCTTAATGTCCCTCCTAAACCCATTTTACAAGTTGAAGCATCCTTCCTTTTCACACATAACTTTACTTTACAGCTTTTTGGATACCTCAACACCAAGAAATACTTTTCAAAAGAAATTTCAGAGCAAGTTCCTTTCTTAATATCCCTCCTAAACCCATTTTACAAGTTGAAGCATCCTTTCTTTTCACCCATAACTTTACTTTACAGCTTTTTGGATACCTCAACACCAAGAAATACTTTTCAAAAGACTTTTCAGAGCAAGTTCCTTTCTTAATGTCCCTCCTAAAACCATTTTACAAGTTCACAATTTTACTTTACAGCTTTTCGGATACCTCAACACCAAGAAATACTTTTCAAAAGACATTTCAGAGCAAGTTCCTCTCTTAATGTCCCTCCTAAACCCATTTTAAAAGTTAAAGCATCCTTCCTTTTCACCCACAACTTTACTTTACAGCTTTTTGGATATCCACAACACGAAGAAATACTTTTCAAAAGACATTCCAGAGCAGGTTCCTTTCTTAATGTCCCTTCTAAACCCATTTTACAAGTTGAAGCATCTTTCCTTTTCACCCACAACTTTACTTTACAGCTTTTTGGATACCTCAACACCAATAAATACTTTTCAAAAGACATTTCAGAGCAAGTTCCTTTCATAATGTCCCTCCTAAACCCATTTTACGAGTTGAAACATCTTTCCCTTTCACCCAAAACTTTACATTACAGCTTTTTAGATACCTCAACACCAAGATCTACTTTTCAAAAGGTATTTCAGAAAAAATTCTTTTCTTAATATCCCTTCTAAACACATTTTAGAAGTTGAAACATCCTTCCTTTTCACCCATTACTTTACTTTAAAGCTTTTTGAAAATCTCAACACCAAGAAATACTTTTCAAAAGACATTTCAGAGCAAGTTCCTTTCTTAATGTCCCTCCTAAACCCATCTTACAAGTTGAAGCATCCTTCCTTTTCACCTACAACTTTACTTTACAGCTTTTTGGATACCTCAGTACCAAGAAATACTTTTCAAAAGGAATTTAAGAGCAATTTCCTTTCTTAAAGTCCCTCCTAAGACCATTTTGCAAGTTGAAGTAACCATCCTTTTCACCCACAACTTTACATTACAGCTTTTTGGTTCTTTTAAATGCGCCAATACCATGCAATACTTTTCAACGGCATTTCAGAACAAGTTCTTTTCATAATGTCAATCCTAAACCCATTTTACAAGTTGAAGTACCCATCCTTTTCACCCACAACTTTACTATACAGCATTTTGAATGCTCCAACACCAAGCAATACTTTTCAAAAGACATTTCAGAGCAACTTCTTTTCTTAATGTCACTTCTAAACCCATTTTCCAACTTGAAGTACCCATCCTGTTCACTCACAACTTTACTTTACAGCTTTTTGGATACCTCAACACCAAGAAATACCTTTCAAAAGACATTTCAGTGCAAGTTCCTTTCTTAATGTTCATTCTAAACCCATTTACGAGTTGAAGCATCCATCCTTTTCACCCACAATTTTACATTACAGCTTTTTGGATACCTCAACAGCAAGAAATACCTTTCAAAAGGCATTTCAGAGCAAGTTCCTTTCTTAATGTTCCTTCTAAACCCATTTTCCAACTTGAAGTACCCATCCTTTTCACCCACAACTTTACTTTACAGCTTTTTGGATACCTCAACACCAAGAAATACTTTTCAAAGGGTATTTCAGAGCAAGTTGCTTTATTAATGTCCCTCCTAAACCCATTTTACAAGTTGAAGCATCCTTACTTTTCACCCACAACTTTACTTTACAACTTTTTGGATACCTCAACACCAAGAAATACCATTCAAAAGGCATTTCAGAGCAAGTTCCTTTCTTAATGTCCCTCCTAAACCAATTTTACAAGTTGAAACATTCTTCCTTTTCACCCACAAATTTACTTTACAACTTTTTGGATACCTCAACACCAAGAAATAATTTTCAAAAGACATTTCAGAGCAAGTTTCTTTCTTAATGTCCCTCCTAAACCCATTTTACAAGTTGAAGCATCCTTCCTTTTCACCCACAACTTTACTTTACAGCTTTTTGGATACCTCAAAACAAGAAATACCATTCAAAAGGCATTTCAGAGCAAGTTCCTTTCTTAATGTCCCTCCTATACCCATTTTACAAGTTGAAGTAACCATCCTTTTCACCCACAACTTTACTTTACAGCTTTTTGGTTCTTTTGAATGCGCCAATACCATGCTATACTTTTCAACGGCATTTCAGAAAAAGTTCTTTTCATAATGTCCATCCTAAACCCATTTTACAAGTTGAAGTACCCATCCTTTTCACCCGCAACTTTACTTTACAGCTTTTTGAATGCTCCAACACCAAGCAATACCTTTCAAAAGACATTTCAGAGCAACTTCTTTTCTTAATGTCACTTCTAAACCCATTTTGCAACTTGAAGTACCCATCCTTTTCACCCACAACTTTACTTTACAGCTTTTTGGATACCTCATCACCAATAAATACCTTTCATAAGACAATTTAGATCATGCTCATTTTATTATATCAATTCTAAACCTCATTATCCAACTTAAATTATTCTTTGTTGTCACACGAAAGTATACTTCACACCTCTTTGGGTGTCCTAGAAACATTAAATTCCTTTCAAATGACACATTAGAGTACGTTACTTTCTTACTATCCACCCCAAACCCATTTTATAGGTTGAAGTACTCATCCCTTTCACACACAACTTTACTTTACAGCTTTTTGGATACCTCAACACCAAGAAATACTTTTCAAAGGCCATTTCAGAGCAAGTTCCTTTCTTAATGTCCCTCCCAAACCCATTTTACAAGTTGAAGCTTCCTTCCTTTTCACCCACAACTTTACTTTACAGCTTTTTGGATACCTCAACACCAAGAAATATCATTCAAAAGGCATTTCAGAGCAACCTCCTTTCTTAATGTCCCTCCTGAACCAATTTTACAAGTTCAAACATTCTTCCTTTTCACCCACAAATTTACTTTACTACTTTTTGGATACCTCAACACCAAGAAATACTTTTCAAAAGACATTTCAGAGCAAGTTTCTTTCTTAATGTCCCTCCCAAACCCATTTTACAAGTTGAAGCATCCTTCCTTTTCACCCACAACTTTACTTTACAGCTTTTTGGATACCTCAAAAACAAGAAATACCATTCAAAAGGCATTTCAGAGCAAGTTCCTTTCTTAAATGTCCCTCCTAAACCCGTTTTACAAGTTGAAGTAACCATCCTTTTCACCCACAACTTTACTTTACAGCTTTTTGGTTCTTCTGAATGCGCCAATACCATGCAATACTTTTCAACGGCATTTCAGAAAAAGTTCTTTTCATAATGTCCATCCTAAACCCATTTTACAAGTTGAAGTACCCATCCTTTTCACCCGCAACTTAACTTTACAGCTTTTTTAATGCTCCAACACCAAGCAATACCTTTCAAAAGCCATTTCAGAGCAACTTCTTTTCTTAATGTCACTTCTAAACCCATTTTACAACTTGAAGTACCCATCCTTTTCACTCACAACCTTACTTTACTGCTTTTTGGATACCTCAACACCAAGAAATACCTTTCAAAAGACATTCCAGAGCTAGTTCCTTTCTTAATGTCTATTCTAAAGCCATTTTACAAGTTGAAGCATCCATCCTTTTCACCTAAAACTATACTTTACAGCTTTTAGGATACCCCAACACCAAGAAATACTTTTCAAAATACATATCAGAGAAAGTTCCTTTCTTAATGTCACCACTAAACCCATTTTCCAACTTGAAGTACACATTTTTTTCACCCAATACTTTACTTTACAGCTTTTTGGATACCTCAACACCAAGAAATACTTTTCAAAGGGCATTTCAGAGCAAGTTCCTTTATTAATGTCCCTCCCAAACCCATTTTACAAGTTGAAGCATCCTTCCTTTTCACCCACAACTTTACTTTACAGCTTTTTGGATACCTCAACACCAAGAAATACCATTCAAAAGGCATTTAAGAGCAAGTTCCATTCTTAATGTCCCTCCTAAACCCATTTTACAAGTTGAAGCATCCTTGCTTTTCACCCACAACTTTACTTTACAACTTTTTGGATACCTCAACACCAAGAAATACTTTTCAAAAGGCATTTCAGAGCAAGTTCCTTTCTTAATGGCCCTCCTAAACCCATTTTACAAGTTGAAGCATCTTTAATTTTCACCCACAACTTTACTTTACAGATTTTTGCTTCTTTTGAATGCACCAATACCATGCAATACTTTTCAAAGGCATTTCAGAACAAGTTCCTTTCTTAATGTCCCTCCTAAACCCATTTTACAAGTTGAAGCATCCTTTCTTTTCACCCACAACTTTACTTTACAGCTTTTTGGATATCCCCAACTCCAAGAGACATTTCAGAGCAACTTCCTTTCTTAGTGTCCCTCCTAAACCCATTTTACAAGTTGAAGCATCCTTCCTTTTCACCTACAATTTTACTTCACAGCTTTTTGGATACCTCAACACCAAGAAACACTTTTCAAAAGGCATTTTAGAGCAAGTTCTTTTCTTAATGTCCCTTCTAAACCCATTTTACAAGTTGAAGCATCCTCCCTTTTCACCCACAACTTTACCTTACAGCTTTTTTGATACCTCAACATAAAGAAATACATTTCAAAAGACGTTTCATAACAAGTTCCTTTCTTAATGTCCATCCTAAACCCATTTTACAAGTTGAAGCATCCTTCCTTTTCACCCACAACTTTACTCTACAGCTTTTTGGATACCTCAACACCAAGAAATACTTTTCAAAAGATATTCCAGAGCAACATCTTTTCTTAATGTCCCTCCTAAACCCATTTTACAAGTTGAAGCATCCTTCCTTTTCACCCACAACTTTACTTTAAAGGTTTTGGATACCTCAACACCAAGAAATACTTTTCAAAAGAAATTTAAGATCCATTTCATTTCTCAATATCACTTCTAAACCCATTTTAAAACTTGAAAAAACCTTCCATTTTTCCCCTACCTTTACTTTACGGATGTTTTGATACAATAACATCGATAAATTACTTTCAAAAGACATTTCAGAGCAAGTTCCTTTCTTAATGTTCCTCCTAAACCCATTTTACATGTTGAAGCATCCTTCCTTTTCACCCATAACTTTACTTTACAGCTTTTTGGATACCTCAACACCAAGAAATACTTTTCAAAACATTTCAGAGCAAGTTACTTTCTTAATGTCCCTCCTAAACCCATTTTACAAGTTGAAGCATCCTTCCTTTTCACCCATAACTTTACTTTACAGCTTTATGGATACCTCAACACCAAGAAATACCTTTCAAAAGACATTTCAGAGCAAATTCCTTTCTTAATGTCCCTCCTAAACCTATTTTACAAGTTGAAGCATCTTTTCTTTTCCCCCACAACTTTACTTTACAGCTTTTTGGATACCTCAACACCAATAAATACTTTTCAAAAGACATTTCAGAGCAAGTTCCTTTCTTAATGTCCCTCCTAAACCCATTTTACAAGTTGAAGCATCCTTCCTTTTCACCCATAACTTTACTTTACAGCTTTTTGGATACCTCAACACCAAGAAATACTTTTCAAAAGACTTTTCAGAGCAAGTTCCTTTCTTAATGTCCCTCCTAAACCCATTTTACAAGTTCACAATTTTACTGTACAGCTTTTTGGATACCTCAACACCAAGAAGTACTTTACAAAAGACATATAAGAGCATGTTCCTTTCTTATTGTCCCTTCTAAACCCATTTTAAAAGTTAAAGCATCCTTCCTTTTCACCCACAACTCTACTTTACAGCTTTTCGGATATCCTCAACACCAAGAAATACTTTTCAAAAGACATTCAAGAGCAAGTTCCTTTCTTAATGTCCCTTCTAAACCCATTTTACAAGTTGAAGCATCTTTCCTTTTCACCCACAACTTTACATTACAGCTTTTTGGATACCTCAACACCAAGAAATACTTTTCAAAAGATATTTCAGAGCAAATTCCTTTCTTAATGTCCCTCCTAAACCCATTTTACAAGTTGAAAAATTTTTCCTTTTCACCCATAACTTTACTTTACAGGTTTTTGGATACCTCAACACCATGAAATACTTTTCAAAAGGCATTTCAGAAAAAGTTCTTTTCTAAATATCCCTCCTAAACACATTTTAGAAGTTGAAACATCCTTTCTTTTTACCCATTATTTTACTTTACAGCTTTTTGAATATCTCAACACCATGAAATAATTTTCAAAAGACATTTCAAAGCAAGTTCCTTTCTTAATGTCCCTCCTAAACCCATATTACAAGTTGAAGCATCCTTCCTTTTCACCTACAACTTTACTTTACAGCTTTTTGGATACCTCAGTACCAAGAAATACTTTTCAAAAGGAATTTAAGAGCAATTTCCTTTCTTAAAGTCCCTCCTAAGACCATTTTGCAAGTTGAAGTAACCATCCTTTTCACCCACAACTTTACATTACAGCTTTTTGGTTCTTTTAAATGCGCCAATACCATGCAATACTTTTCAACGGCATTTCAGAACAAGTTCTTTTCATAATGTCAATCCTAAACCCATTTTACAAGTTGAAGTATCCATCCTTTTCACACACAACTTTACTTTACAACCTTTTGTATGCTCCAACACCAATAAATACTTTACAGTAGACATTTTAGAGCAACTTTCTTTCTTAGTGTCCCTTCTAAACCCATTTTACAACTTGGAGTACATATCTTGCTCACCCACAACTTTACTTTATAGCTTTCTGGATAACTCATCACCAATAAATACTTTTCAAAAGATAATTTAGAGCAAGCTCCTTTCTTAATATCCATTCTAAACCTCATTATCCAACTTGAATTACTCTTCCTTTTCACCCAATGCTATACTTTACACCTTTTTTGATACCTCAACAAGAAGAAATACATTTCAAAAGGCATATCAGAATAAGTTCCATTGTTACTATCAATTCCAAAACTATTTTACAAGTTGAAGTAACCATCCCTTTCAGACACAACTTTACTTTACAGCTTTTTGGATACCTCAACACCAAGAAATACTTTTCAAAGGGTATTTCAGAGCAAGTTGCTTTATTAATGTCGCTCCTAAACCCATTTTACAAGTTGAAGCATCCTTACTTTTCACCCACAACTTTACTTTACAACTTTTTGGATACCTCAACACCAAGAAATACCATTCAAAAGGCATTTCAGAGCAAGTTCCTTTCTTAATGTCCCTCCTAAACCAATTTTACAAGTTGAAACATTCTTCCTTTTCACCCACAAATTTACTTTACAGCTTTTTGGATACCTTAACACCAAGAAATTCTTTTCAAAAGACATTTCAGAGCAAGTTCCTTTCTCAATGTCCCTCCTAAACCCATTTTACAAGTTGAAGAAGCCTTCCATTTCACATAAAACATTACTTTACAGCTTTTTGGATACCTCAAAACAAGAAATACCATTCAAAAGGCATTTCAGAGCAAGTTCCTTTCTTAATGTCCCTCCTATACCCATTTTACAAGTTGAAGTAACCATCCTTTTCACCCACAACTTTACTTTACAGCTTTTTGGTTCTTTTGAATGCGCCAATACCATGCTATACTTTTCAACGGCATTTCAGAAAAAGTTCTTTTCATAATGTCCATCCTAAACCCATTTTACAAGTTGAAGTACCCATCCTTTTCACCCACAACTTTACTTTACAGCTTTTTGAATGCTCCAAAACCAAGCAATACCTTTCAAAAGACATTTCAGAGCAAGTTCTTTTCTTAATGTCACTTCTAAACCCATTTTACAACTTGAAGTACCCATCCTTTTCACTCACAACCTTACTTTACTGCTTTTTGGATACCTCAACACCAAGAAATACCTTTCAAAAGACATTCCAGAGCAAGTTCCTTTCTTAATGTCAATTCTAAACCCATTTTACAAGTTAAAGCATCCATCCTTTTCACCCACAACTATACTTTACAGCTTTTTGGAGACCTCAAACACCATGAAATACCTTTCAAAAGGCATTTCAGAGTAACTTCCTTTCTTAATGTCCCTTCTAAACCCATTTTCCAACTTGAAGTACCCATCCCTTTCACCCACAACTTTACTTTACAGCTTTTTGGATACCTCAACACCAAGAAATACTTTTCAAAGGGCACTTCAGAGCAAGTTCCTTTCTTAATGTCCCTCCCAAACCCATTTTACAAGTTGAAGCTTCCTTCCTTTTCACCCACAACTTTACTTTACAGCTTTTTGGATACCTCAACACCAAGAAATATCATTCAAAAGGCATTTCAGAGCAACTTCCTTTCTTAATGTCCCTCCTGAACCAATTTTACAAGTTCAAACATTCTTCCTTTTCACCCACAACTTTACTTTACAGCTTTTTGGATACCTCAACACCAAGAAATACCTTTCAAAAGACACTTCAGAGCAAGTTCTTTTCTTAATAACCCTTCTAAACCCATTTTACAATTTGAAGCATGCTTCCTTTTCACCAACAACTTTACTTTACAGGTTTTTGGATACCTCAACACCAAGAAATACTTTTCAAAAGACATTTCAGAGCAAGTTCCTTTCTTAATGTCCCTCCTAAACCCATTTTACAAGTTGATGCATCCTTCCTTTTCACATACAACTTTACTTTACAGCTTTTTGGACACCTCAACTCCAAGAAATACATTCCAAAATACACTTCAGATCAATTCGTTTCTTAACGTCCCTTCTAAACCCATTTTACAAGTTGAACCAACCTTCGATTTCATCCATACTTTTACTTTACAAATTTTTGGATACCACAACACCAAAACATACTTTTCAAAAGACATTTAAGAACAAGTTCCTTTCTTAATGTCCCTCCTAAACCCGTTTTACAAGTTGAAGTAACCATCCTTTTCACCCACAACTTTACTTTACAGCTTTTTGGTTCTTCTGAATGCGCCAATACCATGCAATACTTTTCAACGGCATTTCAGAAAAAGTTCTTTTCATAATGTCCATCCTAAACCCATTTAACAAGTTGAAGTACCCATCCTTTTCACCCGCAACTTTACTTTACAGCTTTTTTAATGCTCCAACACCAAGCAATACCTTTCAAAAGCCATTTCAGAGCAACTTCTTTTCTTAATGTCACTTCTAAACCCATTTTACAACTTGAAGTACCCATCCTTTTCACTCACAACTTTACTTTACAGCTTTTTGGATACCTCAACACCAAGAAATACCTTTCAAAAGACATTTCAGAGCAAGTTCCTTTCTTAATGTCAATTCTAAACCCATTTTACAAGTTGAAGCATCCATCCTTTTCACCCAAAACTATACTTTACAGCTTTTTGGATACCCCAACACCGAGAAATACTTTTCAAAATACATATCAGAGCAAGTTCCTTTCTTAATGTCCCCACTAAACCCATTTTCTAAGTTGAACTACCCATTCTTTTCACCCAAAACTTTACTTTACAGCTTTTTGGTTATCTCAACACCAAGAAATACTTTTCAAAGGGCATTTCAGAGCAAGTTCCTTTATTAATGTCCCTCCTAAACCCATTTTACAAGTTGAAGCATCCTTCCTTTTCACTCACAACTTTACTTTACAGCTTTTTGGATACCTCAACACCAAGAAATACCATTCAAAAGGCATTTCAGAGCAAGTTCCATTCTTAATGTCCCTCCTAAACCCATTTTCCAAGTTGAAACATCCTTCCTTTTCACCCACAAATTTACTTTACAGCTTTATGGAAATCTCAACACCAAGAAATACTTTTCAAAACACATTTCAGAGTAAGTTCCTTTCTTAATGGCCCTCCTAAACCCATTTTACAAGTTGAAGCATCATTAATTTTCACCCACAACTTTACTTTACAGCTTTTTGGTTCTTTTGAATGCGCCAATACCATGCAATACTTTTCAAAGGCATTTCAGAACAAGTTCTTTTCATAATGTCCATCCTAAACCCCATTTTACAAGTTGAAGTACCCATCTCTTTCACCCACAACTTTACTTTATAACTTTTTGAATGCTCCAACATCAAGATATACTTTTCAAAGACATTTCAGAATTAAATTTTGTTCTTAGGTAAAATTCAGAAGAGAACTTGAACTTTTCTATCTTCTAAGAAAAATTTGGAATAATATTTTAAATTTTTTCTTCTCTGAGAAAAATCTGAATTGAAGTGGAAAATTTTATATTATTTTGGGAAAATAGAATTGATCAATAACTTATTTCATTTTCATTGAGAAAATTTGGAATTGAAGTTGAACTTTTCTTCTTCCGGGAAAATATTTGGAACAGAACTTTAAATTTGGTCATCTCTTTTAGAAAGGTCGGAACTGAATTTAAGAAAATTTAGAATTAAAGTGAAACTTTTTATCTTCATAGAAAATAATCACAATCACAGTATAACTTATCTGTTTGAGAAAAATCTGAACTGAAGTGGAAAATTTTTATATTATTTATGGAAAATAGAAATGATCAATAACTTACTTCATTTTCATTGAGAAAATTCAGAATCGAAGTTGAAATTTTCTTCTTCCGGGAAAGTTTTTGGAACAGAATTTTAAATTTGACTCTTTGAGAAAGGTCGGAATTGAATTTAAGAAAATTTAGAATTAAAGTGAAACTTTTTATCTTCATAGAAAATAGTCACAATCATAGTATAACTTTTCCTATCTTCTACGGAAAAATTTAGAATTGAACTTTAAATTGTTATGTCTTGGTGAACTTAAAACTGAAGTGGAAGCTTTTAATTTTCTCTGGTGCAATTAGAAATGAATTGTGTTCTTTGGTAATATTCAGAAGAGAACTTGAACTTTTTTATCTTCTATGAAAAATTGAGCCTGCTAGTAGTATCTTTATCTCTAAAAATTCTTTTTCTTACATCTCTCACCTTTTTAATAGATATTCTGAACGTTTGACGTTCTAGCATACCGTAAAAATAATGAACACTTAACAAAATAATGCATAAGATATTTTTAATGAATTAACGACATATAGAATATTAATATAAAAATACGTTAAATACATTATTATATATTATTAGCACACTTGCGCTTCACATTCCGTCAATTCATCTTTATATTCATTGATGATATTGTCTGCTAATGTCCTTTTTATTCTGCCTGCGATTTCACTGTATATTGTCACATTATTTTTACATAGACAGCAGTTTTGGCATATTGATAAGATATGATTAATGACTTTATTGCAGGAGTATGCTTGTCTTCTTCTTGTTCTCTTTAAAATGCTAATACCGGAAACATGATGATAGGATGTATCAACAGGTAATGTGTTACCAGCAACAGTAGCAAGGAGTTGTCCCCGATCATCGACAATTATTTTTAAGTTTGCATTCTCTTTGAGCACTAATTTTTCTGGTAATGTTACCCTCGCATATCCACCGTTTACACGATTGAAATTCGTGGGTACTCCAAAGAAATTTAACTTCTCGCTGTCATGACAACGCATGCATACATTTCCAATAGTGTTACCACTTGCACTCGTTTCATGGTTAAGGTATTTCTCCTTGTCAGCATTCAACACGACGATGATTTTTTCATGTGCACATAGTTTCATCGAATAATTCATCTTCACTTTTTTACAGATATGAATTGTGTGTTTATCCTACCACTGCATAAAAAATACTGATTTAATGCACGCAATAAACTAGGTAGTGTCGATAACGTGACATAGAGTACCAGTGGGAAAGCCTCGTCTTGTCGGAAAGCCTACGTCCCCGCTTTACATTATTTTAAAAGAGCCCCCTTCTCCCTATCGAAAAACCTTAGGCCACAAAACTAAGGTCTAATGATAAACTGTATTTCAACTTCGACTTGGCGCAAAAAGTAACGCACGTATGTTATATCAACCACATTGCCGTACGTTAAGGATGCCCTAGACAGTCAATCATTTTGATGAAAAGCTTCCTTCAATCGATTGATCAAAGCTTGATTGACCGTCTAGGAACCTGTTTGATGCTTGAGTCAAGCGTTGACGAGGGTGGTTGATCGTCAAGACTAGTTTTGTTCAAATATTGCGTCAGTCACGCACCAAAAAAAATCGAAGATATACCGAAAGAATTCAAAAGTGTGGAAGACGAGTCTACTTGTTATCTAATAGAGTTTTGCTGGGATGACCCCGAGTTATGGGAAGTTAAAAGTAAAGACTGGTTTAATTGTAATAAGACAAGTGCAGCATTTGGCAGGGTATTGCAGGGAGTAAAGATATTGAAACAAGATTATACAGTTCAAGAACCAAAAAAGAAAATTTACGTTTTATGAACGAATTTCAATCGTGGATACAAGGCGATCGAGCAAAAAAATAAGTCTGTAGCGTCAGCAGCTGACATCCCATAACCTTCCCTGTGGTACTACAATGACCTAGCATTCATTAGGGATCAAATTGAAATTGGTGAAACAGAAGCAACAGAGGTAAGAATTGTACATTTTCGTACTAGCAGTAGAAACTCGATAAGTTGATGGGGGCGTTTATCCCCCGGAAAATACCCCCCATCCCCCGCGGAAAATCTCCCCGCGAAAAATAACACCCCAATGCGGCTGGTTCATCTCTAATCCCTTTGCGCTTTAAAAAAAAGGACTAGAATTCTCAATTTCTAATCTAATTAGCACACTCCGAAGTTTCAGAGTGGCAGTCCCCTCCTATACAGAATATATTCTGCTCATTTTGGGGTTTAATGTTACTCTTTAATTTCATAATAACAGCGTAGACCAGAATTATTCCCAGAAACCATAAGGGAGTGGATATCAAATTCACAGTTTTTATGCGTCTTCCAAAGTTTTTGTTTTACACCTCTCGCCTCCCCAAAAAACCTTTGGTGAAAACTACCCTTTTTGCTGAATTTTTGATGGAAAGCTCTTCCACGGAGGAGGGGATTACCGGCATTATTTTAAAAACCATCAAAAATAAAAGTTTGTTTGCAAATTAAAGTGTGCTAAGAAAAAGAAATTCATTCAAGTTTATCCGCAAGAAATTTTTTAGGCGCAATTTTCAGCTAGAATGAAAAAAAGGGAAAAAAGAGGAAAAAGGGAAAGAGAAAAAAAGGTCAGCCACATTCATTCCACTGACCAACTTGTGGAGTTAGCTACGGAATACTTTAAGCAACCTCAGACAGAAGAGAATATTCTAGCTCAAGGTTGGGCTATTTTCCCTGGATATAAAAAATAAAAAATTATAAGAGAGCAGCTATAAGAGTAAGGCAACAGCAAAACTAAGCTATATGGCGTTTAAAAGAAAGGAAACAGTCAAGATACACACCAAGAAATTACATCATAGTAGCCTGTGGTATAATATCGTTCCTATAAGTCAGGATGATTTTTTCCTGTTCGTCTCTCATACGATAAGGGGTCCTGAAATGTACAATGGGACTCTTCCAACTGTTAAGAGCTATACCATTTGACCAGCACCAATCATTTACTTTATCAAGACGGTCTTGAGCTACGGAAGTGACAGATGGAATGTCCACTGCAGCATTGAAAAAGTTACTGTCATCAGCAAAAAGAATAGGGTGCACTTGGGGATGAAGACCATCATTAACATAAAGTTAAAAAAAGTGGTCCAAGCACAGAGACAGTTAGTTGAGAGAATGAGAGAATTTCCTGCAGTCGTATTAGTACTAAATACAAATGAAGAGAGTCTACGATACACTACTTTTTCAACAACCTTAGAGATGACAGGAAGAAGAAAAATAGGCTTATAGTTTGAAATTAGAGATGAATCATCTTTTTTTATGCAAAGGGACAACATTAGCAACATTAAATAAATGAGGAAAAACACCAGAAGAAACAAAGAGGTTAGTTACAAGTGAGATGGAATTGAAAACAAACTGACCAATTTGTTTGAGTACATTATTATTCAAACTAATACTATCAACTGAGCGGCTGCTTGGAAGCTGAGAAATAAAACTAGAAATTTCGCTGCAAGCACCAGATGAAGGTAGCTCCGGCCTTCGAAACGAAAAACTTCGACGAGATCCTACCAAGAAACCTTGTCTCTGCTGTGGTATTACCTGCACCAATTGTTTTAAATGCAGTGAAACCTGCTTTCAGAGAGTAAGTATTGATTCTTTTTTAATTTTTAAGTGAAATAGGACCTCAACAAGAACCTCCTCTGTTATGGCGATTATACGAATTTTGTGACCTTAAGAGAGGGCCTCTAGTTCGATCAATTTGTTGAAATTCAGACTCTCGGTGTTCGTAACGAAGAACTTTGGGAAAGTAAAATGGTTACTAAAGCAAGCAGTTTTTTGTGTTAATTGTGGGAGCCAAAAGGGAGTGGGAGAAACGTGGATTTGAGGAAGAAGAGCCATCGTTTTCGGGATGAAGACTGGGGATCATTTGGGAAGTGGAATTAATAAGGGGTATTGAAGCGGGCCTGAGAGAAAAGGATCACAGTGGATAATTTACGGGGATATTATTAAAATCACAGAGAACTACAGTGGAGTAGAGATAATTTATTAAACGGCTGTTACCTGGTGATTGCAATAAGGGTAGGGTAGCCAAGGGGGATAAAATGCAAGGGGAGGGGGAAAGGTTTCCTGGTGATCCCTGAATACGTCAATTGGGAGGGTTCTTTATATTGGAATATGTGAAGGCAATATGATGCTGGGAGAAGGAAGTACGGTGGAGGGCTTAGGAGAGGCGAGGGGTTGGGTTTGTTTCGGCAAATAACGGGTGGAATCCAGAACCATTCGGTAACTTCATGGACGCACGGAGAGGAACGGAGTCGAACGGAAGTGGATTTTTGGGAGGAATATGAGTGAGGGAGGGATGGTCAGAATTGAGTAAAGCGATTTGGGGGTAGGGTTGACTGGACTAGCGTAAGAACTTGGGGCGGAGGGTTGTCTTGAGGTATGGAATCCTGGGGTATACATTTCTGCATCGGATATGCAGGGGGATAAGGCTGAAATTCAAATGGTATACGATCTAAGGGAAAGGGGGTCGTGAATACTTTCGGTGACGCCCAAAAAACGTTTGCGTTTGAAACCTACCCTCCAACGCTGAAGATGAATGAGTAAGATTACACGACTTATCAATACAAGATAAAACAGAACACTGGTCAACAGGATCAAAAATACACTTATCAGACACACAGATTCCCAAAATAAAATGACAGCAAGTATATAGAAGCTTGCATTGTTTGCATAACTTGGAGAAACCAAACTTTGGAAAGTAATGTTAAAATTATGTCAAGTTAAGTGATAGTTACTAGTTGTGGATTGTCACTAGTGATAAATGACTAGGGGTGGTAACCCTGAACTAAAGGGGATTTTTTTTTTCGAGAAGACAGATGTTTGGGGAAATCCCCGAAAATTCGACAATTAGTCAAAGCACTGGTATTTTCAGACAAAATCTGCAAACAAATTTTACTACTAGGCAAGCAAACTGCCAAGTAGCATTGATATGACGCTACCCCACTTTTTGCATGCCCCCTCCACCCCCCCCCCCCGCAATGTGCAAATATATAGCCCAAGTTTTAAAGGTCCAATGCATTGTATCACCCGTCCTTTGTCTTTGTATGCTGTGAAACC
The DNA here is from genome assembly GCF_049724085.1 of Artemia sp. Qi Xiang Cuo. Taxonomy (NCBI): domain Eukaryota; kingdom Metazoa; phylum Arthropoda; class Branchiopoda; order Anostraca; family Artemiidae; genus Artemia; species Artemia sp. Qi Xiang Cuo. Next base: position 36,743,962 of record NC_142814.1, on the reverse strand, counting down.
GGTTTTGAGAGATCTAACCTAAGCGTATTTCTTGAGTGTGTTTCATTTAATTAGCAAGTACCGTTCACAACTCACTATTTGATTATAATTTCATTTTCTTGAAGGAATATAATCAAGAGGCATTGATTCATCATGACAGAACTGAAAACAATTTACAAATCTTCTGAAAATTGCGATATTTACTTTAGTTTGTTAGCATCACTCTTGTTTAAAACCATATACTTGTAAACTAAACCAGCTGTGACAAAATAAATATCCAGAAAAGCTGATGGGAAATATATAATTTGGGTTATATACTTGATTGTTAGGGGGGGGGGGTCAGGTAAAGAAAAGTTGCTGCCAGCCAGTACCGGAATTCGACAGACTTCCAAAAGCTACCGACACTTTAAGCAGAATAACTTGTGTTCTGACAGCCTTTCTTTGAGCAAAAATTATTTTTATATGTAAGAACGGTATTTTCAGATAAAATCTGCCAACAAATTTGAACTTCGCTACCCCACTTTTTGCACGGCTGCCCAATAGCAATAATGACCTCGCCACCCTTTACAAGAGCCTTGTTCAATTTACTTTCCTAGTTAACTAATAAGACAAACAAGTAGATTTTGCAGTTTTATGTGTAATTCTTAGTTAACTTTGAAAGTTTTATTTGACAAACGGATTCTAAGTTGACTAAAAAGTTAGCAATGATACTACTAGTAAAAATTCTTTGTTCTTGGATATCTACTAAGTATTTCTGGCAAGAAGTTCAAACTAACTTTCTCAGTTAACTTTATGGCAAATAAAACTCTAAAAGACAAAAAAGTAGACTGGTTAGTTGACTAAGTTTTGTTAAATCAAATACAACTAAGATTCAGCCTGGGCAATGTCAGCAACGGAAGATATTTGCCACCTACCCTTCAAAACTTCCTCACTGATGTGATGCCTTGGATGCAACTATCTATTATCTACGCAACATCAATACTAAATAGCGGAAAGTAGATGGCGCAACAAAACCCCCTGCTACACATTATAACTCCTAGATGGTGGAGTGAGATACGGGAACTGGCACTGGCTAAACGCTTGTTTGTTGTAGGCAATTTAGGATTACATTAAAAAAAAAGAAAGAGGAACAGAAATAGGGACTATTAAAATGATTGCAGATCACATTTTCCTTTCTGCTTATTTTTTCATTTATTTTTATTTTATCCATCGCTTTCGTAGTTTTTCAAAAATAATAACAATGTCATTGTCTGGTAATGACTTCTCCATAACCTTGTTAATCCTTTCGTTTAGTTCATTATCACCTGATAATTTATGTAAAAACCGAAAGTTACTTGACTCTGCACGAAATTGAGAGCGTCATCAGTAGTCATACTACAAGTAGGTATCTGTATGCTCTCATGGGCTGTTTTGCAATTAATGCTGAACTCTGGTAATTGCTACCCTTATTTAGTAATAATAGCTTCATTTTTTAAAAGTCCTTTTGTATTTTGGTGATTTTTGATTTAAGTTGAACTTGATTATTTTGTAGATTTTAAAGTTCATCTTCCATAAGAAGGCGATGGAAATTATGGGAGTTGATATCCACTTAATTTTATAATTTCCAGATCATGTTTAGGAAGTATATCGTTACCAATTTGTTGGTGATTGAGAAATATGTCAACTTTTTTTTTTTCAAATCTTCTATAGCTACTACATGGTCTAAATCATCTTTAACTGAAAATTATATTTAGCTCAAAGATCAACAACCTGTTTGATATGATTAACAGAGTCAACACAAGGGGGGACTTGGGAAGCTTAATTTTTTGACTGCACTGGTCCAGTAGCGGCACGAAGTCTGCACTCTGGGCATGTGAATCTCATGGGCCTTGACATAAAATTGAAACAAAAAATCCAGATTATAATAAGTTTGATTTGGCCTGTTGCCTAGTTAAGTATTTGACCGAGCCAGAATCGTGATATTACTCGACAGTTTTCTTTGATAATGACCTAAATTTACGATCTTTTATTTTTTTTATAGACAAAAAGTATCCTGAATATGCAAGAAAAATTGTGCCACGAGTGCACCTGTTTCAAATTCTTCTAATCAGTCTGTCAACACATTTAAAGTACAATTATGCTTTCCCAAAAGAGGATTTTTGTACGAAGATTGCCCAAATAAAATTCTTGTCAGTTTTCTTGCAAATCATATTTGTAAGCTTAATTTTGCGTGAAGATAGGCTGGGTATAAAAGACTAGAGCTCATCTGGTTTTGTGAGATGGTTTAGGGTCTCCCCTCTGTCATATAGTTCCTACCTCTATCCTTGAAAGAAAAACCTTGCCTGCCTAGCCTCATAGTGATTCTTTTCATGAGCTTGCTGATCTAGAATGGGGACTACAAACATGGCTTGAGGGTGAGATTGAAGAGTTGCATCCCTTTTCACCCCCAACTTTACTTTACAGCTTTTTGGATACCAAAACACCAAGAAATACTTTTCAAAAGACATTTCAGAGCAAGTTCCTTTCTTAATGTCCCTCCTAAACCCATTTTACAAGTTGAAGCATCCTTCCTTTTCACCCAAAACTTTACTTTACAGTTTTTTGGATACCTCAACACCAAGAAATACCTTTCAAAAGACATTTCAGAGCAAGTTCCTTTCTTGATCTCCCTCCTAAACCTATTTTACAAGTTGAAGCATCCTTCCTTTTCATCCGCAACTTTACTTTACATCTTTTTGGATACCTCAACACGAATATATACTTTTCAAAGGACATTTCATAGCAAGTTAATTTCTTAATGTCCCTCATAAGTCCACTTTCAAACTGGCAGAGACCGTCTAATTTCTCCACCACTTTACTTGGCCTCTTTTTTGATTTCTCAAAAACAAGAAATAATTTTCAAAGGGCAATTCTGATAATGATCATTTCATCTTGTTCACTCTAACTAGTGTTACACGTTGAGGCAAAGATATTTTTCACACACAACTTTACTGTAAAAATGTCTGGATACCGCAACAACAATAAATACCATTCAAAAGGCATTTCAGAACAAGTTCATTTCTTAATGTCACTTCTAAACCCGTTTTACAAGTTGAAGAATCCTTCCTTTTCACCCACAACTTTAAGACATTTCAGAGCAAGTTCCTTTCTTAATGTCCCTCCTAAACCAATTTTATAAGTTGAAGCATCCTTCCTTTTCATCCACAACTTTACTTTACAGCTTTTTGGATACCTCAACACCTAGCAATACTTTTCAAAAGACATTTCAGAGCAAGTTCCACTCTTAATGTCCCTCCTAACCCCATTTTATAAGTTGAAGCATCCTGCCTTTTTACGCACAACTTTACTTTACTGCTTTTTGGATACCTCAACACCAAAAAATACGTTTCAAAAGATATTTCAGAACAAGTTATTTTCTTAATGTCCATCCTAAACCCATTTTACAAGTTGAAGCATCCTTCCTTTTCACCCACAACTTTACTTTACAGCTTTTTGGATACCTCAACACCAAGAAATACCTTTCAAAAGACATTTCAGAGCAAGTTCTTTTCTTAATAACCCTTCTAAACCCATTTTACAATTTGAAGCATGCTTCCTTTTCACCAACAACTTTACTTTACAGGTTTTTGGATACCTCAACACCAAGAAATACTTTTCAAAAGACATTTCAGAGCAAGTTCCTTTCTTAATGTCCCTCCTAAACCCATTTTACAAGTTGATGCATCCTTCCTTTTCACATACAACTTTACTTTACAGCTTTTTGGACACCTCAACTACAAGAAATACATTTCAAAAGACATTTCAAAGCAAGTTCCTTTCTTAAAGTCCCTCCTAAACCCATATTACAAGTTGAACCAACCTTCCATTTTACCCACAACTATACATTTCAGCTTTATGGATACCTCAAGACAATGATATATCTTACAAAAGATATTTTAGAGCAAACTCCTTTCTTAAGGTCCCTCCTAAACCCATTTTACAAGTTGAAACATCCTTCCTTTTCACCCACAACTTTAATTTACAGGTTTTTGGAAACCTCAACACCAAGAAATACTTTTCAAACGACTTTTCAGAGCAAGTTCCTTTCTTAATGTCCCTCCTAAAACCATTTTACAAGTTCACAATTTTACTTTACAGCTTTTCGGATACCTCAACACCAAGAAATACTTTTCAAAAGACATTTCAGAGCAAGTTCCTTTCTTAATGTCCCTCATAAGCCCATTTCACAAGTTGAAGCATCCTTCCTTTTCACCCACAACTTTACTTTACAGCTTTTTGGATACCCCAACACCAAGAAATACATTTCAAAAGACATTTCAGAGCAAGTTCCTTTCTTAATGTTCCTCCTAACCCAATTTTACAAGTTGAAGCATCCTTCCTTTTCACCCACAACTATACTTTACAGCTTTTTGGATACATCAACACCAAGAAATACATTTAGAAAGACATTTCAGAGCAAGTTCCTTTCTTAATGTCCCTCCTAAACCCATTTTACGAGTTGAAACATCTTTCCTTTTCACCCACAACTTTACTTTACAGCTTTTTGGATACCTCAACACCAAGAAATACTTTTCAAAAGACATTTCAGAGCAAGTTCCTTTCTTAATGTCCCTCCTAAACCCATTTTACAAGTTGAAACATCCTTCCTTTTTCCCCACAACTTTACTTTACAGCTTTTTGGATACCTCAACACCAAGAAATACTTTTCAAAAGATATTTCAGAGCAAGTTCCTTTCTTAATGTCCCTCCTAAACCCATTTTACAAGTTGAAGCATCCTTCCTTTTCACCTACAACTTTACTTTACAGCTTTTTGGATACCTCAACACCAAGAAATACTTTTCAAAAGGAATTTAAGAGTAATTTCCTTTCTTAAAGTCCCTCTTAAGCCCATTTTACAAGTTGAAGTAACTATCCTTTTCACCCACAACTTTACTTTACAGCTTTTTGATTCTTTTGAATGCGCCAATACCAAGCAATACTTTTCAACGGCATTTCAGAACAAGTTCTTTTCATAATGTCAATCCTAAACCCATTTTACAAGTTGAAGTACCCATCCTTTTCACCCACAACTTTACTTTACAGCTTTTTTGAATGCTCCAACACCAAGCAATACCTTTCAAAAGACATTTCAGAGCAACTTCTTTTATTAATGTCACTTCTAAACTCATTTTCCAAATTGAAGTACCCATCCTTTTCACTCACAACTTTACTTTACAGCTTTTTGGATACCTCAACACCAAGAAATACCTTTAAAAAGACATTTCAGAGCAAGATCCTTACTTAATGTTCATTCTAAATCCATTTTACAAGTTGAAGCATCCATCCTTTTCACCCACAACTTTACTTTACAGCTTTTTGGATACCTCAACACAAAGAAATACCTTTCAAAAGGCATTTCAGAGCAATTTCCTTTCTTAATGTCCCTTCTAAACCCATTTTCCAACTTGAAGTACCCATCCTTTTCAGCCACAACTTTACTTTACAGCTTTTTGGATACCTCAACACCAAGAAATACTTTTCAAAGGGCACTTCAGAGCAAGTTCCTTTCTTAATGTCCCTCCCAAACCCATTTTACAAGTTGAAGCATCCTTTCTTTTCACCCACAAGTTTACTTTACAGCTTTTTGGTTCTTTTGAATGCGCCAATACCATGCAATACTTTTCAAAGGCATTTCAGAACAAGTTCTTTTCATAATGTCCCTCCCAAACCCATTTTACAAGTTGAAGCATCCTTCCTTTTCACCCACAACTTTACTTTACAGTTTTTTGGATACCTCAACACCAAGAAATACCATTCAAAAGGCATTTCAGAGCAAGTTCCTTTCTTAATGTCTCTCCTAAACCCATTTTACAAGTTGAAGCATCCTTCCTTTTCACCCACAACTTTACTTTACAACTTTTTGGATGCCTCGACACCAAGAAATACTTTTCAAAGGACATTTCAGAGCAAGTTCCGTCCTTAAAGTCCCTTCTACTTCCATTTTAAAACTTCAAGCATCCTTCCTTCTCACCCAAAACTTTACTTTACAGATTTTTGGTTCTTTTGAAAGCGCCAATACCACGCAATACTTTTCAAAGGCATTACAGAACGAGTTCTTTTCATAATGTCCACCCTAAAACTTATTTTACAAGTTGAAGTACCCATCTCTTTCACCCACAAATTTACTTTACAACTTTTTGAATGCTCCAACATCAAGCAATACTTTTCAAAGACATTTCAGAATTGAATTTTGCTCGTTGGTAAAATTCAGAAGAGAACTTGAACTTTTCTATCTTCTAAGAAAAATTTGGAACAATATTTTAATATTTTTCATCTCTGAGAAAAATCTGAATTGAAGTGGAAAATTTTATATTATCTTGGGAAAATAGAATTGATCAATAACTTATTTCATTTTCATTGAGAAAAGTCGGAATTGAAGTTGAACTTTTCTTCTTCCGGGGAAATATTTGGAACAGAACTTTAAATTTTTTCCTCTCTTTGAGAAAGGTCGGAACTGAATTTAAGAAAATTTAGAATTAAAGTGAAACTTTTTATCTTCATAGAAAATAATCTATATCATAGTATAACTTATCTGTTTGAGAAAAATCTGAACTGAAGTGGAAAATTTTTATATTAGTTAGGGAAAATAGAAATGATAAATAACTTATTTCATTTTCATTGAGAAAATTCAGAATCGAAGTTGAACTTTTCTTCTTCCGGGAAAATATTTGGAACAGAACTTTAAATTTGACTCTTTGAGAAATGTTGGAATTGAATTTAAGAAAATTTAGAATTAAAGTGAAACTTTTTATCTTCATAGAAAATAGTCACAATCATAGTATAACTTTTCCTATCTTCTACGGAAAAATTTAGAATTGAACTTTAAATTGTTATGTCTTGGTGAACTTAAAACTGAAGTGGAAGCTTTTTATTTTCTCTGGTGTAATTAGAAATGAATTGTTTTCTTTGGTAAAATTCAGAAGAGATCTTGAACTTTTCTATCTTCTATGAAAAATTGAGCCTGCTAGTAGTACCTTTATCTCTAAAAATTCTTTTTCTTACATCTCTGATCTTTTTAATAGATATTCTGAACGTTTGACGTTCTAGCATACCCTAAAAATAATGAACACTTAACAAAATAATGCATAAGATATTTTTAATGAAATAACGACATGTAGAATTTTAATATAAAAATACGTTAAATACATTATTATACATTATTAGTACACTTGCGCTTCACTTTCCGTCAATTCATCTTTATATTCATTGATGATATTGTCTGCTAATGTCCTTTTTATTCTGCCTGCGATTTCACTGTCTATTGTCACATTATTTTTACATAGACAGCAGTTTTTGCATATTGATAAGATATGATGAATGACTTTATTGCAGGAGTATGCTTGTCTTCTTCTTGTTCTCTTTAAAATACTAATACGGTAAATATGATGAGACGATGTATAAACAGTTAATTTGTTACCGGCGGTAGTAGCCAGAAGTTTTCCTTAATCATCGCCGGTTCTTTTAATGTTTGAATTCTCATTCAAAATTAGTTTCTCTGGGAATATTATCCTCGAATATACACAACTTACACGATTGAAATTTTTGGGTACTTTAAAGATATCTAACTTTTCGCTGTCATGACAACGCATGCATACATTTCCAATAGTGTTACCACTTGCACTCGTTTTATAGTTCAGGTATTTCTCCTTTTCAGCATTCAACACGACGATGATTTTTTCATGTGCACATACTTTCATCGAATAATTCATCTTCACTTTTTTACAGTTATGAATTGTGTGTTTATCCTACCACTGCATAAAAAATACTGATTTAATGCACACAATAAACTAGGTAGTGTCGATAACCTGCCATTGAGTACCAGTGGGAAAGCCTCGTCGTGTCTATTAACAAGCACAGAGTACGATTGGTAGAGCCGTAAGCATATTTCATGTCATTTTAAGATACATAAAAAAGTTTAAAAATATCATGTTAAAAAAATTCAAAATTATTTTAAAAAACGGGGGTAAGGGGTCCCGGTGGTCTTTGGGGGCTCGAGGGGCATTAGGGGGACCGGGGGCCTTTGGGGTTGGGGTAGGGGACCTCACGACACTGTTCAAATGGAACTTGTGTGTGAATATTCTTCATGAAGATATGGAGCTCCACTTTAATTCTGAGTTTTTTCGAAGAAGTGCAAAATGTACAAGTTCTCTTCTGAATTTTCTTAGAGAAGAGAAAAAAATGTTAGCTCAATTCTGAAATTTACCAATGAAAATGAAAAAGCTTTCATTTCAGTTCCTAATTTCTCAAAGACATAAAAAATTTAAAGTTCAATTCTAAATTTTTCCATAAAAGATAGGAATGGCTATACTATGATTGTGATTTTTTACCACGAAGATAAAAGGTTTCACTTTATTTCTAATTTTTCTTAAATTCAGTTCATTCATCTAACCACCAAAACAATAGGTTAGGTTAGGTATAAATAAATATTAATAAATAATTAGAAACATTTCTCCATGTTTAATATGGCGTTTAAAAGAAAGGGAACAGTCAAGATACACACCAAGAAATTTCATCATAGTAGCCTGTGGTATAATATCGTTCCTATAAGTCAGGATGATTGTTTCCTGTGCGTCTCTCATACGATAAGGGGTCCTGAAATGTACAATGGCACTCTTCCAACTGTTAAGAGCTATACCATTTGACCAGCACCAATCATTTACTTTATCAAGAAGGTCTTGAGCTACGGAAGTGGCAGATGGAATGTCCACTGCAGCATTGGAAAAGTTATTGTCATCAGCAAAAAGAATAGGGTGCACTTGGGGATGAAGACCATCATTAATATAAAGTTAAAAAAAAGTGGTCCAAGCACAGAGACAGTTAGTTGAGAGAATGAGAGAATTTCCTGCAGTCGTATTAGTACTAAATACAAATGAAGAGAGTCTACGATACACTACTTTTTCAACAACCTTAGAGATGACAGGAAGAAGAAAAATAGGTTTATAGTTTGAAATTTGAGATGAATCACCTTTTTTTATGCAAAGGGACAACATTAGCAACATTAAATAAATGAGGAAAAACACCAGAAGAAACAAAGAGGTTAGTTACAAGTGAGATGGAATTGAAAGCAAACTGACCAATTTGTTTGAGTACATTATTATTCAAACTAATACTATCAACTGAGCGGCTGCTTGGAAGCTGAGAAATAAAACTAGAAATTTAACTGCAAGCACCAGATGAAGGTAGCTCCGGCCTTCGAAACGAAAAACTTCGACGAGATCCTACCGAGAAACCTTGTCTCTGCTGTGGTGTTACCTGCACCAATTGTTTTAAATGCAGTGAAACCTGCTTTCAGAGAGTAAGTATTGATTCTTTTTTAATTTTTAAGTGAAATAGGACCTCAACAAGAACCTCCTCTGTTATGGCGATTATACGAATTTTGTGACCTTAAGAGAAGGCCTCTAGTTCGATCAATTTGTTGAAATTCAGACTCTCGGTGTTCGTAACGAAGAACTTTGGGAAAGTAAAATGGTTACTAAAGCGAGTAGTTTTTTGTGTTAATTGTGGGAGCCAAAAGGGAGTGGGACAAACGTGGATTTGAGGAAGAAGAGCCATCGTTTTCGGGATGAAGACTGGGGATCATTTGGGAAGTGGAATTAATAAGGGGTATTGAAGCGGGCCTGAGAGAAAAGGATGACAGTAGATAATTTACGGGGATATTAATTAAAATCACGAGGACTACAGTGGATTGGAGATAATCTGTTAAACGGCTGTTACCTGGTGATTGCAATGAGGGTAGGGTAGCCAAGTGGGTAAAATGCAAGGGAAGGGGGCAAGGTTTCTTGGTGATCTAAGAATAAGTCAATTGAGAGGTTTCTTTATATTGGGATATGTGAAGGCAATATGATGCTGGGAGAAGGAAGTACGGTGGAGGGTTTAGGAGGGGGGGGGTCGGGTTTGTTTCGGCAAATAACGGGTGGTGTCCAGAACCATTCGGTAACTTCATGGACGCACGGAGAGGAACGGAGTCGAACGGAAGTGGATTTTTGGGAGGAATATGAGTGAGGGAGGGATGGTCAGAATTGAGTAAAGCGATTTGGGGGTAGGGTTGACTGGACTAGCGTAAGCACTTGGGGCGGAGGGTTGTCTTGAGGTATGGAATCCTGGGGTATACATTTCTGCATTGGATATGCAGGGGGATAAGGCTGAAATTCAAATGGTACACGATCTAAGGGAAAGGGGGTCGTGAATACTTTCGGTGACGCCCAAAAAAAGTTTGCGTTTGAAACCTACCCTCCAACCCTGAAGATGAATGAGTAAGATTACACGACTTATCAATACAAGATAAAACAGAACACAGGTCAACAGGATCAAAAATACACTTATCAGACACACAGATTCCCAAAATAAAATGACAACAAGTATATAGAAGCTTGCATTGTTTGCGTAACTTGGAGAAACCAAACTTTGGAAAGTAATGAAAAAATTATGTCAAGTTAAGGGATAATTACTAGGGGTGGATTGTCACTAGTGATAAATGACTAGGGGTGGTAACACTGAACTAAAGGGGATTTTTTTCGAGAACACAGATGTTTGGGGAAATCCCCGAAAATTCGACAATTAGTCAAAGCACTGGTATTTTCAGACAAAATCTGCAAACAAATTTTACTACTAGGCAAGAAAACTGCCAAGTAGCATTGATACGACGCTACCCCAATTTTTCCATGCCCCCCCCCCCCCCGCAATGTGCAAATATATAGCCCAAGTTTTAAAGGTCCAATGCATTGTATCACCCGTCCTTTGTCTTTGTATGCTGTGAAACCAGTTTTGAGAGATCTAACCTAAGCGTATTTCTTGTGTGTGTTTCATTTAATTAGCAAGTACCGTTCACAACTCACTATTTGATTATAATTCCATTTTTTTGAAGGAATAAAATCCAGAGGCATTGATTCATCATGACAGAACTGAAAACAATTTACAAATCTTTTGAAAATTGCGATATTTACTTTAGTTTGTTAGCATCACTCTTGTTTAAAACTATATACTTTTAAACTAAACCAGCTGTGACAAAATAAATATCCAGAAAAGCTGATGGGAAATATATAATTTGGGTTATATACTTGATTGTTAGGGGGGGGGGGGTCAGGTAAAGAAAAGTTGCTGCCTGCCAGTGCCGGAATTCAACAGACTTCCAAAAGCTACCGACACTTTAAGCAGAATAACTTGTGTTCTGACAGCCTTTCTTTGAGCAAAAATTATTTTTATATGTAACAAAGGTATTTTCAGATAAAATCTACTAACAAATTTGAAAACTGTCAAGTAGCATTGCTACTTCGCTACCCCACTTTTTGTACGGCGGCCCAATAGCAATAATGACCTCGCCACCCTTTACAAGAGCCTTGTTCAATTTAATTTACTATTTAACTTATAAGACAAACAAGTAAATTTTGCCGTTTTATGTGTAATTCTTAGTTAACTTTGAACGTTTTATTTGACGAACGGATTCTAAGTTGACTAAAAAGTTAGCAATGATACTACTAGTAAAAATTCTTTGTTCTTGGATATCTAATAAGCATTTCTGGCAAGAAGTTCAAACTAACTTTATCAGTTAACTTTATGGCAAATAAAACTCTAAAAGATAAAAAAGTAGACTGGTTAGTTGACTAAATTTTGTTAAATCAAACACAACTAAGATTCAGCCAGGACAATGCCAGCAACGGAAGCTATTTGCCACCTACCCTTCAAAACTCCCTCACTGATGTGATGCTTTGGATGCAACTATCTATCATCTACGTAACACCAATACTAAATAGCTGACAGTAGATGGCGCAACAAAACCCCCTGCTGCACACTATAACTCCTAAATGGTGGAGTGAGATACAGGAACTGGCACTGGCTAAACGCTTGTTTGTTGTATGCAATGAAGGATTACATTATAAAAAAAGAAAGGGGAACAGAAATTGGGACTATTAAAATGATTGCAGATCACATTTTCCTTTCTGCTTATTTTTTCATTTATTTTTATTTTATCCATCGCTTTCGTAGTTTTTCAAAAATAATAACAATGTCATTGTCTGGTAATGACTTCTCCATAACCTTGTTAATCCTTTCGTTTAGTTCATTATCACCTGATAATTTATGTAAAAACCGAAAGTTACTAGACTCTGCACAAAATCGAGAGCGTCATCAGTAGTCATACTACACGTAGGTATCTGTATGCTCTCATGGGCTGTTTTGCAATTAATGCTGAACTCTGGTAATTGCTACCCTTGTTTAGTAATAATAGCTTCATTTTTTTAAAGTCCTTTTGTATTTAGGTGATTTTTGATTGAAGTTGAACTTGATTATTTTGTAGATTTTAAAGTTCATCTTCCATAAGAAGGCGGTGGAAATTATGGGAGTTGATATCCACTTAATTTTTTAATTTCCAGATCATGTTTAGGAAGTATATCGTTACCAATTTGTTGGTGATTGAGAAATATGTCAACTGTTTTTTTTTTTGTTTTTTTTTTCATATCTTCTATAGCTACTTCATGGTCTAAATTCTTCATTAACTGAGAATTGTATTTAGGTCAGAGATCAACAAGCTGTTTGATATCTTTAACACAGTCAACACAAGGGGGGACTTGGGAAGCTTAATTTTTTGACTGCACTGGTCCAGTAGCGGCACGAAGTTTGCACTCTGGGCATGTGAATCTCATGGGCCTTGACATAAAATTGAAACAAAAAATCCATTATATAATAAGGTTGATTTGACCTGTTGCCTAGTTAAGTATTTGACCGAGCCAGAATCGTGATATTATTCGACAGTTTTCTTTGATAATGACCTAAATTTACGATCTTTTATTTTTTTTTTATAGACAAAAAGTATCCTGAATATGCCAGGAAAATTGTGCGACGAGTGCACCTGTTTCAAATTCTTCTAATCAGTCTGTCAAAAATTTCAAGTACAATTATGCTTTCCCAAAAGAGGATTTTTGTACGAAGATTGCCCAAATAAAATTCTTGTCAGTTTTCTTGCAAATCTGACAATAATTGCTTAATATTTGTAAGCTTAATTTTGCGTGACGATAGGCTGGGTATAAAAGACTAGAGCTCATCTGGTTTTGTGAGATGGTTTAGGGTCTCCCCTCTGTCATATAGTTCCTACCTCTATCCTTGAAAGAAAAACCTTGCCTGCCTAGCCTCATAGTGATTCTTTTCATGAGCTTGCTGATCTAGAATGGGGACTACAAACATGGCTTGATGGTGAGATTGAAGAGTTGCATCCCTTTTCACCCCCAACTTTACTTTACAGCTTTTTGGATACTTCAACACCAAGAAATACTTTTCAAAAGACATTTCAGAGCAAGTTCCTTTCTTAATGTCCCTCCTAAACCCATTTTACAAGTTGAAGCATCCTTCCTTTTCACCCACAACTATACTTTACAGCTTTTGGCATGAATCAACAACAAGACATACCTGTCAAAGGAATTTCAGAGCAAGTTCCTTTCTTAATGGCCCTCCTAAACCCATTTTCCAAGTTGAAGTCTCTTTTCTTTTCACCCACAACTTTACTTTACAACTTTTTAAATGTCTAATCGCTAAGCAAAACCTTTCAGAAGGCATTTCAGAGCAAGTTCCTTTCTTAATGTCCCTCCTAAACCCATTACAGCTTTTTGGATACCTCAACACCAAGAAATACTTTTCAAAAGACATTTCAGAGCAAGTTACTTTCTTAATGTACCTCCTAAACCCATTTTACAAGTTGAAACATCCTTCCTTTTCACCCACAACTTTACTTTACAGCTTTTTGGATATCTCAACACCAAGAAATACTTTTCAATAACATTTCAGAGCAAGTTCCTTTCTTAATGTCCCTCCTAAACTCATTTTACAAGTTGAAGCATCCTTCCTTTTCACCCACAACTTTACTTTACAGCTTTTTGGATACCTCAACACCAAGAAATACTTTTCAAAAAGACATTTCAGTGCAAGTTCCTTTCTTAATGTCCCTCCTAAACCCATTTTGCAAGTTAAAGCATCCTTCCTTTTCACCCACAACTTTATTTTACAGCTTTTTGGATACCTCAACACCAAGGAATACTTTTCAAAAGACATTTCAGAACAAGTTCCTTTCTTAATGTCCATCCTAAGCCCATTTTACAAGTTGAAGCATCCTTCCTTTTCACCTACAACTTTACTTTACAGCTTTTTGGATACCTCAACACCAAGAAATACTTTTCAAAAGACATTTCAGAGCAAGTTAATTTCTTAATGTCCATCCTAAACCCATTTTACAAGTTGAAGCATCCTTCCTTTTCACCCACAACTTTACTTTACAGCTTTTTGGATACCTCAACACCAAGAAACACTTTTCAAAAGACATTTCAGAGCAAGTTCCTTTCTTAATGACCCTCCTAAGCCCATTTTACAAGTTGAAGCATCCTTCCTTTTCACCTACAACTTTACTTTAAGCTTTTTGGATACCTCAACACCAAGAAATACTTTTCAAAAGACATTTCAGAGCAAGTTCCTTTCTTAATGTCCCTCCTAAACCCATTTTACAAGTTGAAGAATCCTTCCTTTTCACATACAACTTTACTTTACAGCTTTTTGGACACCTCAACTACAAGAAATACATTTCAAAAGACATTTCAGAGCAAGTTCCTTTCTTAATGTCCCTCCTAAACCCATTTTACAAGTTGAAGAATCCTTTCTTTTCACAAACAACTTTATTTTACAGCTTTTTGGACACCTCAACTACAAGAAATACATTTCAAAAGACATTTCAGAGCAAGTTCCTTTCTTAATGTTCCTTCTAAACCCATTTTACAAGTTGAAGCATCCTTCCTTTTCACACACAACTTTACTTAACATCTATTAGGATACATCAAGATAAAGCAATAATTTTCAAAAGACATTTCAGAGCAAGTTCCTTTCTTGATGTCCCTCCTAAACCCATTTTACAAGTTGAAGCATCCTTCCTTTTCACTCTCAACTTTATTTTACAGCTTTTTGGATACCTCAACACCAAGGAATACTTTTCAAAAGACATTTCAGAGCAAGTTCCTTTCTTAATGTCCCTCCTAAACCCATTTTACAAGTTGAAGGATCCTTCCTTTTCACCTACAACTTTACTTTACAGCTTTTTGGATACCGCAACACCAAGAAATACTTTTCAAAAGACATTTCAGAACAAGTTATTTTCTTAATGTCCATCCTAAACCCATTTTACAAGTTGAAGCATCCTTCCTTTTCACCCACAACTTTACTTTACAGCTTTTTGGATACCTCAACACCAAGAAATACCTTTCAAAAGACATTTCAGATTAAGTTCCTTTCTTAATGTCCCTCCTATACCCATTTTACAAGTTGAAGCATCCTTCCTTTTCACCCACAACTTTACTTTAAGCTTTTTGGATACCTCAAAACCAAGAAATACTTTTCAAAAGACATTTCAGAGCAAGTTCCTTTCTTAATGTCCCTCCTAAACCCATTTTACAAGTTGAAGCATCCTTCCTTTTCACATTCAACTTTACTTTACAGATTTTTGGAAACCTCAACTACAAGAAATACATTTCAAAAGACATTTCAGAGCAAGTTCCTTTCTTAATGTCCCTCCTAAACCCATTTTACAAGTTGAAGCATCCTTCCTTTTCACCCACAACTTTACTTTACAGCTTTTTGGATACCTCTATACCAAGAAATACTTTTCAAAAGACATTTCAGAGCAAGTTCATTTCTTAATGTCCCTCCTAAACTCATTTTACAAGTTGAAGCATCCTTCCTTTTCACCCACAACTTTACTTTACAGCTTTTTGGATACCTCAACACCAAGAAATACTTTTCAAAAGACATTTGAGTGCAAGTTCCTTTCTTGATGTCCCTCCTAAACCCATTTTACAAGTTGAAGCATCCTTCCTTTTCATCCACAACTTTACTTTACAGCTTTTTGGATACCTCAACACCAAGAAATACTTTTCAAAAGACATTTCGGAGCAAGTTCCTTTCTTAATGTCCATCCTAAGCCCATTTTACAAGTTAAAGCATCATTCCTTTTCCCCCACAACTTTACTTTACAGCTTTTAGATACCTCAACACTAAGAAATAATTTTCAAAAGACATTTCAGTGCAAGTTATTTTCTTAATGTCAATCCTAAACCCATTTTACAAGTTGAAGCATCCTTCCTTTTCACCCACAACTTTACTTTACAGCTTTTTGGATACCTCAACACCAAGAAATACCTTTCAAAAGACATTTCAGAGCAAGTTCCTTTCTTAATGTCCCTTCTAAGCCCATTTTACAACTTGAAGCATCCTTCCTTTTCACCTACAACTTTACTTTAAGCTTTTTGGATACCTCAACACCAAGAAATACTTTTCAAAAGACATTTCAGAGCAAGTTCCTTTCTTAATTTCCCTCCTAAACCCATTTTACAAGTTGAAGAATCCTTCCTTTTCACATACAACTTTACTTTACAGCTTTTTGGACACCTCAACTACAAGAAATACATTTCAAAAGACATTTCAGAGCAAGTTCCTTTCTTAATGTCCCTCCTAAACCCATTTTACAAGTTCACAATTTTACTTTACAGCTTTTTGGATACCTCAACACCAAGAAATACTTTTCAAAAGACATTTCAGAGCAAGTTCCTTTCTTAATGTCCCTCCTAAACCCATTTTAAAAGTTGAAGCATCCTTCCTTTTCACCCACAACTTTACTTTACAGCTTTTTGGATACCTCAACACCAAGAAATACTTTTCAAAAGACATTTCAGAGCAAGTTCCTTTGTTAATGTCCCTCCTAAACCCATTTTACAAGTTGAAGGCTCCTTACTTTTAACACACAAATTTACTTAACATCTATTAGGATACCTCAAGACCAAGCATTACTTTTAAAAAGACATTTCAGAGCAAATTCCTTTCTTAATGTCCCTCCTAAACCCATTTTACAAGTTGAAGCATCCTTCCTTTTCACTCTCAACTTTATTTTACAGCTTTTTGGATACCTCAACACCAAGGAATACTTTTCAAAAGACATTTCAGAGCAAGTTCCTTTCTTAATGTCCCTCCTAAACCCATTTTACAAGTTGAAGCATCCTTCCTTTTCACCTACAACTTTACTTTACAGCTTTTTGGATACCGCAACACCAAGAAATACTTTTCAAAAGACATTTCAGAACAAGTTATTTTCTTAATGTCCATCCTAAACCCATTTTACAAGTTGAAGCATCCATCCTTTTCACCCACAACTTTACTTTACAGCTTTTTGGATACCTCAACACCAAGAAATACTTTTCAAAAGACATTTCAGAGCAACTTCTTTTCTTAATGTCCCTCCTATACCCATTTTACAAGTTGAAGCATCCTTCCTTTTCACCCACAACTTTACTTTAAGCTTTTTGGATACCTCAACACCAAGAAATACTTTTCAAAAGACATTTCAGAGCAAGTTCCTTTCTTAATGTCCCTCCTAAACCCATTTTACAAGTTGAAGCATCCTTCCTTTTCACATACAACTTTACTTTACAGATGTTTGGACACCTCAACTACAAGAAATACATTTCAAAAGACATTCCAGAGCAAGTTCCTTTCTTAATGTCCCTCCTAAACCGATTTTACAAGTTGAAGCATCCTTCCTTTTCACCCACAACTTTACTTTATAGCTTTTTGGATACCTCAACACCAAGAAATACTTTTCAAAAGACATTTCAGAGCAAGTTCCTTTCTTAATGTCCCTTCTAGACCCATTTTACAAGTTGAAGCATCCTTCCTTTTCACCCATAACTTTACTTTACAGCTTTTTGGATACCTCAACACCAAGAAATACTTTTCAAAAGGCATTTCAGAGCAAGTTCCTTTCTTAATGTCCCTCCTAAACCCATTTTACAAGTTCACAATTTTACTTTACAGCTTTTCGGATACCTCAACACCAAGAAATACTTTTCAAAGGACATTTCAGAGCAAGTTCCTTTCTTAATGTCCCTCCTAAACCCATTTTACAAGTTGAAGCATCCTTCCTTTTCATCCACAACTTTACTTTAAAGCTTTTTGGATACCACAACACCAAGAAATACTTTTCAAAAGACATTTAGGAGCAAGTTCCTTTCTTAATGTTCCTTCTAAACCCATTTTACAAGTTGAAGCATCTTTCCTTTTCACCCACAACTTTACTTTACAACTTTTTGGATACCTCAACACCAATAATTACTTTTAAAAAGACATTTCAGAGCAAGTTCCTTTCTTAATGTCCCTCCTAAACCCATTTTACGAGTTGAAACATCTTTCCTTTTCACCTACAACTTTACTTTACAGCTTTTTGGATACCTCAACACCAAGAAATACTTTTCAAAAGACATTTCAGAGCAAGTTCCTTTCTTAATGTCACTCCTAAACCCTTTTTACAAGTTGAAACATCCTTCCTTTTCACCCATACCTTTACTTTTCAGCTTTTTGGAAGCCTCAACACCAAGAACTACTTTTCAAAAGACATTTCAGAGCAAGCTCCTTTCTTAATGTCCCTCCTAAACCCAATTTACAAGTTGAAGCATCATTCCTTTTCACCTACAACTTTACTTTACAGCTTTTTGGATAGCTCAACACCAAGAAATACTTTTCAAAAGGAATTTAAGAGCAAGTTCCTTTCTTAAAGTCCCTCCTAAACCCATTTTACAAGTTGAAGTAACCATCCTTTTCATCCACAACTTTACTTTACAGCTTTTTGGTTCTTTTGAATGCGCCAATACCATGGAATACTTTTCAACGGCATCTCAGAACAAGTTCTTTTCATAATGTCCATTCTAAACCCATTTTACAAGTTGATGCATCCATCCTTTTCACCCACAACTTTACTTTACAGCTTTTTGGATACCTCAACACCAAGAAGTACTTTTCAAAGGGCACTTCAGAGCAAGTTCCTTTCTCAATGTCCCTCCCAAACCCATTTTACAAGTTGAAGCGTCCTTCCTTTTCACCCACAACTTTACTTTACAGCTTTTTGGATACCTCAACACCAAAAAATACCGTTCAAAAGGCATTTAAGAGCAAGTTCCATTCTTAATATCCCTCCTAAACCCCTTTTACAAGTTGAAGCATCCTTCCTTTTCACCCACAACTTTACTTTACAACTGTTTGGGTACCTCAACACCAAGAAATACTTTTCAAAGGGCATTTCAGAGCAAGTTTCGTTCTTAAAATCCCTTCTAAATCCATTTTACAAGTTCAAGTATCCTTCCTTCTCACCCAAAACTTTACTTTACAGCTTTTTGGTTCTTTTGAAATCGCCAATACCACGCAATACTTTTCAAAGGCATTACAGAACGAGTTCTTTTCATAATGTCCATCCTAAACCCCATTTTACAAGTTGAAGTACCCATCTCTTTCACCCACAACTTTACTTTACAACTTTTTGAATGCTCCAACATCAAGCAATACTTTTCAGAGACATTTCAGAACTGAATTTTATTTTTTGGTAAAATTCAGAAGAGAACATGAACTTTTCTATCTTCTAAGAAAAATTTGGAACAGTATTTTAAATTTTTTCATCTCTGAGAAAAATCTGAATTGAAGTGGGAAATTTTATATTATTTTGGGAAAATAGAAGTGATCAATAACTTATTTCATTTTCATTGAGAAAATTTGGAATTGAAGTTGAACTTTTCTTCTTCCGGGGAAATATTTGGAACAGAACACTAAATTTTTTCATCTCTTTGAGAAAGGTCGGAACTGAATTTAAGAAAATTTAGAACTAAAGTGAAACTTTTTAGCTTCTTAGAAAATAATCACAATCATAGTATAACTAATCTGTTTGAGAAAAATCTGAACTGAAGTGGAAAATTTTTATATTATTTTGGGAAAATAGAAATGATCAATAACTTATTTCATTTTCATTGAGAAAATTCAGAATCGAAGTTGAAGTTTTCTTCTTCCGGGAAAATATTTGGAACAGAACTTTAAATTTGGCTCTTTGAGAAATGTCGGAATTGAATTTAAGAAAATTTAGAATTAAAGTGAAACTTTTTATCTTCATAGAAAATAGTCACAATCATAGTATAACTTTTCCTATCTTCTACGGAAAAATTTAGAATTGAACTTTAAATTGTTATGTCTTGGTGAACTTAAAACTGAAGTGGAAGCTTTTTATTTTCTCTGGTGTAATTAGAAATGAATTGCGTTCTTTGGTAAAATTCAGAAGAGATCTTGAACTTTTCTATCTTCTATGAAAAATTGAGCCTGCTAGTAGTACCTTTATCTCTAAAAATTCTTTTTCTTACATCTCTGATCTTTTTAATAGATATTCTGAACGTTTGACGTTCTAGCATACCCTAAAAATAATGAACACTTAACAAAATAATGCATAAGATATTTTTAATGAAATAACGACATATAGAATATTAATATAAAAATACGTTAAATACATTATTATACATTAATAGTACACTTGCGCTTCACTTTCCGTCAATTCATCTTTATATTCATTGATGATATTGTGTGCTAATGTCTTTTTTATTCTGCCTGCGATTTCACTGTCAATTGTCACATTATGTTTACATAGATAGCAGTTTTGGCATATTGACTAGATGTGATTAATGACTTTATTGCAGGACTATGCCCGTCTACTTGTTGTTCTTTTTAAAATTCTAAAACGGGAAAGATGATGATAGGAGGTATAAACAAGTAATGTGTTACCAGTAACAGTAGTAAGGAGTTTTCCCTAATAATCATCGATTATTTTTAAGTTTGCATTCTCTTTGAACACTAATTTCTCTGGTAATATTATCCTCGCATATCCACCGTTTACACGATTGAAATTCTTGGGTACTCTAAAGAAATCTTATTTTTCACTGTCATGACAACACATGCATACATTTCCAATAGTGTTACCACTTGCACTCGTTTCATAGTTCGGGTATTTCTCCTTGTCAGCATTCAACACGACGATGATTTTTTCATGTGCACATACTTTCATCGAATAATTCATCTTCACTTTTTTACAGATATGAATTGTGTGTTTATCCTACCACTGCATAAAAAATACTGATTTAATGCACGCAATAAACTAGGTAGTGTCGATAACCTGCCATAGAATACCAGTGGGAAAGCCTCGTCGTGTCTAAAACAAGCACAGAGTACGATTGGTAGAGCCGTAAGCATATTTCATGTCATTTTAAGATACATAAAAAAGTTAAAAAATACCATGTGAAAAAAATTCAAAATTATTTTAAAAGATGGGGGGAAGGGGTCCCGGTGGTCTTTGGGGGCTCGAGGGGCATTAGGGGGACGGGGGCCCTTTGGGGTTGGGGTATGGGACCTCACGACACTGTTCAAATGGAACTTGTGTGTGAATATTCTTCATGAAGATATGGAGCTCCACTTTAATTCTGAGTTTTCTCGAAGAAGTGCAAAATGTACAAGTTCTCTTTTGAATTTTCTTAGAGAAGAGAAACAAAAGTTAGCTCAATTCTGAAATTTACCAATGAAAATGAAAAAGCTTTCATTTCAGTTCCTAATTTCTCAAAGACATAAAAAATTTAAAGTTCAATTCTAAATTTTTCCATAGAAGATAGGAATGGTTATACTATGATTGTGATTATTTACCATGAAGATAAAAAGTTTCACTTTATTTCCAATTTTTCTTAAATTCAGTTCATTCATCTAACCACCAAAAACAATAGGTTAGGTTAGGTATAAATAAATATTAATAAATAATTGGAAACATTTCTCCATGTTTAAGTTAGGTTGGGGGGATTTTCCGGCGAGTATGGTTAGGTTAGGTTAGACTAGATTAAGTTAGGTTATATTAGATTAGGTTAAGTCAGTTTAGGTAAGTTAGGTTAGGTTAGCTAAGTTAGGTTAGGTTAGTTAGTATACATCTCTCCATGTTTAAGTTAGGTTAGGTTTGACTAGATTAAGTTATGTTAGGTTAGGTTAAGTTAGGTTAGGTTAGCCTACGTACGCGTGCGTACGTAGGCTAAACTAACCTAACTTAACCTAACCTAACATAAATTAGTCTAGCCTAACCTAACTTAAACATGGAGAGATTTTTACTAGCTAACCTAACCTAACTTAGCTAACCTAACCTAACTTACCTAACCTGACTTAACCTAATCTAATCTAACCTAACTTAATCTAGTCTAACCTAACCTAACCATACTCGCCGGAGAATCCCCCCAACCTAACTTAAACATGGAGAAATGTTTCTAATTATTTACTAATATTTATTTATACCTAACCTAACCTATTGTTTTTGGTGGTTAGATGAATGAACTGAATTTAAGAAAAATTAGAAATAAAGTGAAACTTTTTATCTTCATGGTAAATTAATATCATTATGCATCAAATATTCAGTTTAACTTATTAGTTCTTTTCAAGATTAGTCAAGACAAATATAGTTTCACTACAAACAAAATTTGGATACTGCCCCCTTCTTTAACTGTAAAACCTAAAGCCTTCTGCGTCATTGGTGCTTCACTGAAACCGAATTACTCGTATATTACAAATTTATTATTTTTCAGTTCTTACAGCATTGAAAATGAAAATAAAAAAACAGTGAAAAAAAAATCTTGAATTGATGGATCTTTCAACAATTAATATAATTATATATCTAATATTCAATTTGATTTTGTTTATACTTTCCAAGACTGTTCAAGACTCACATAGTTTTGCCATTTGTTTTAACTCTGCCATTTTTTCTAACTAATCGAGTTGGTTTGTTTTGAAAACATTCTATGGCTTCTAGGCATTTCTATTTGAGCGGAAAACTGCACCTCAAACTTTGTGGAACATGCATTTTCTTGCATGAAACACCAAAATATGATAAAATGTCAAGTTTCGGAGTGTTCCACCACTCGCTTCCAAGACTGTTCAAGACTCACATAGTTTTGCCATTTTTTTTAACTCTGCCATTTTTTTCTAACTAATCGTGTTGGTTTGTTATAAAAACATTCTATGGCTTCTAGGCATTTCTATTTGAGCGGAAAACTGCACCTCAAACTTTGTGGAAAATGCATTTTCTTGCATGAAACACCAAAATATAATAAAATGTCAAGTTTCGGAGTGTTCCACCACTCGCAAGCAAGTGCCATTGGTATTTTTGAATCCGCATGGTCAATTTAGGGGGTGGAGGGTAGGCTAATTCTCTTAGCAGCCCCATTCCGTCGTGGTATGATTCACTCTTTCAACACCTGGCGTCCGGACTATCATATAATCTACCAAGCATACAACTATCCCAAATCAGTATCAATAAATAAATGAAACCCAAAACGAACAAATATTAAAATAAATATTAGAGTCAAACTCAAAACGAGCATAAATTAATATGAGCAGGGTTCAAAACCCCTATGCTTTCTAAAAGCCAGAGTATAATTTGTACTTTACTGAAAAAAGATTCAAATGAGTCTACTGAAAAAAATATGCATTGTCAATTTAATATACATTTGCTGATATTTATTCCCTAAAATCTTAATTAATGAAAGAATTGTTTTCAGTAAAGCGCCAATGACGCAGTAGGTTTTAGGCTTCTGCAGTGAGCGATACCCAAACTCTTGTTTGTAGTTATTTTTATTCGATTCAAACTTGATTTGTATATTCAATTTAAGTTTCACTCGTTTTAAGATTTATTTATTCATTTACATTAACATATATTTTATGTTTGTTCGCATTGATTGTTATTTAATTTCTGTTCGTTTTAAGTTTCATTTATGCATTAATAGCAAAATATTTGTTTTCGTTTTAAGCTTGATTTTCATATTCAATTTAAGTATTACTCGCTTTAAGACCTATTTATTCATTTATGTTATCACTTGTTGTATGTTTTTTGCTGTGATTGTTTATTTAGTTCCCTTTCGTTTTGGGTTTCATTTATTCTTTAACAATAATTTCTGATCGTTTTGAGTTTTAATTTTAAAAGGTATTTGTTTATCCTGAGCTTAAGTTTAAAATGGCCTTTACTTTTCTTTGAAAAACTTATTTTTCGGACAGTTTTTTTTAAATTAATAATATCAAAGACAGATTCATAAGAGAAAAACGTCTGCGGAACAAGACACTAAGGAGGTATCAATCCTATATTTTCCCTGCAGCTCTTTTATTTCCAATCGTTTGTGTAAGCGTTTAATGTACACGAGTATGAGCGCCTATTTTGCATATATTTTGTAATTTCACAGGTCTGTGTAATTAAAATCAAATAAAAATAAAATTAGTGTTATTTTTGAAAGTAAAATATGAAGAACGAAAAATTTACAAAACAAGAAAAAGAAAATCATAATAACTGGATGAGTAAAGTGATGTTAAACTAGGGTTATTAATCCTTTTTTGGGCATGATCATATCCCAAGTAGGAGTGCATTAAACTTAATGCTGAAGGAAATAATTCAAGTTTGGAGGAGGTGATGATCATTTCGTCATTTCATATTTTCATAATAGATGTTTAAAGGTTTGACATGGGGGGAGGAGAGGGATTTAAAATTCTTAGCAAGAAGGGGGTGGAAAATTGTTTCAAAAGGTATGGTTAAGAATGTAAAATTATCTAAGGAGACTCCTTTAAAATAGGTTTCAATGGAAGGTTGAAGGGAGAGGGAGGGTTTTTAAACGTAAATTTTTTCGCTTGGACCAAAACAGCCTCTTCCCCGCTTTACATTACTTTAAAAGAGCCCCCTTCTCCCTATCGAAAAATCTTAGGCCACAAAACTACGGTCTAATGATAAACTATATTTCAACTTCGACTCGGCGCAAAAAGTAGCGCACGTATGTTATATCAAGCACATTGCCGTACGTTAAGGATGCCGTAGACAGTCAATCATTTTGATGAAAAGCTTCCGTCAATCGATTGATCAAAGCATGATTGACCGTCTAGGAACCTGTTTGACGCTTAAGTCAAGCGTTGACGAGGGTGGTTGACCGTCAAGACTAGTTTTGCTCAAATATTGCGTCAGTCACGCACCAAAAACAATGGAAGATATACCGGAAGAAAGCGTAAGTGTGGAGTGCAAGTTTATTTGTTTATTAATTGAGTTATACCGGGATCACCCTGAGTTATGGAAAGTTAAAAGTAAAGACTATTTTAACCGAAATAAGAAGAGTGTAGCATTGGGCAGGATATTGCAGGCAGTAAAGATATTGAAACAAGATTATACAGTTCATGAACTAAAAAAGAAAATTAATGTTTTAAGAACGAATTTCAATCGCGAATACAAGGCGATCGAGCAAAAAAAAGTCTGTAGCGTCAGCAGATGACATCCCACAACCTTCCCTGTGGTACTACAATGACCTAGCATTCGTTAGGGATCAAATTGAAATTGGTGAAACAGAAACAACAGAGGTAAGAATTGTACTTTTTTGCACTAGCAGTAGAAACTCGATAATTTGATGGGGGGTGTTTATCCCCCGGAAAATACCCCCCATCCCCCGTGGAAAATCTCCCCTCGAAAAATAACACCCCAATGCGGCTGGTTCATCTCTAATCCCTTTGCGCTTTAAAAAAAGGACTAGAATTCTCAATTTCTAATCTAATTAGCACACTCCGAAGTTTCAGAGTGGCAGTCCCCTCCTATACAGAATATATTCTGCTCATTTTGGGGTTTAATGTTACTCTTTACTTTCATAATAACAGCGTAGACAAAAATTATTACCAGAAATCATAAGGGAGTAGATATCGAATTCACGGTTTTGATGCGTTTTTCAAAGTTTCTGTTTTACACCTCTCGCCTCCCCAAAAAACCTTTGGTGAAAAATAGCCTTTGGCTGAATTTTTGATGGAAAACTTTTCCACGGAGGAGGGGATTACCGCCATTATTTTAAAGACCATCAAAAATAAAAGTTTGTTTGCAAATTAAAGTGTGCTAAGAAAAAGAAATTCATTCAAGTTTACCCGCAAGAAATTTTTTAGGTGGAATTTTCAGCGAGAATTAAAAAAAAGGGAAAAAATAGGAAAAAGGGAAAGAGAAAAAACGTCAGCAAGATTCCACTGACCAACTTGTAGAGTCAGCTACGAAATACTTCAAGCAACCTCAAGCAGAACAGAATATTATAGCTCAAAGTTAGGCTATGCAAATGAAGAATGTACGCCAAGATCAAAAACAATTTGCTCAAATAAATTATTAATAATACACTTTTTGAAGCAGAGTTGCGCGATCTGACGAGAGAAGGAGTGTAGTTCTCATCTTTCTTCTTTATATTGTGCCTTACTAACTTGAGTAAAAATCAAAACTATCTTGGTCTATTCTGATAAAGTTTCTGTAGTCCTCTTGTTCCTTATCGCGCAGAACGTTCAGTAAATAATCATGAGTGAAGCAATTTCTCATCTTGTACCACTCCTTGGACCAAAGACGTTTCCTATTTTCTTTTTTTCCGCTTTAGCAAAACCAAAGTACATGCAAGAAAAGCCAAACCAGCATTATATTGCATTTCACACACCATAAACACTTCACTACCTAACTCTAAACTGAAACTAAAAATCTTGCCGTAAGTTGAAATTAAGCTTGAAATTAGTTTTGGTCAAGATTAAAGGGTTGATCGAAGAGTCGATTGAATCACACGTCAATCGATTGACAAAATCATTTTATCAAAAAGATTGACTGTCTAGGGTGTCCTTTAGGTTATCATTAAGAAATTCCTCGCATCCTTTTTGCACGGCTAGAAAATTCTTTATTACCTTCATTGTCCGTAAACTTATAACCACTTTCCCTGGATATAAAAAATAAAAAATTATAAGAGAGCAGCTATAAGAGTAAGGCAACAGCAAAATTAAGCTATATGGCGTTTAAAAGAAAGGAAACAGTCAAGATACACACCAAGAAATTTCATCGTAGTAGCCTGTGGTATAATATCGTTCCTATAAGTCAGGATGATTGTTTCCTGTGCGTCTCTCATACGATAAGGGGTCCTGAAAGGTACAATGGCACTCTTACAACTGTTAAGAGCAATACCATTTGACCAGCACCAATCATTTACTTTATCAAGAAGGTCTTGAGCTACGGAAGTGGCAGATGGAATGTCCACTGCAGCATTGAAAAAGTTACTGTCATCAGCAAAAAGAATAGGGTGCACTTGGGGATGAAGACCATCATTAACATAAAGTTAAAAAAAGTGGTCCAAGCACAGAGACAGTTAGTTGAGAGAATGAGAGAATTTCCTGCAGTCGTTTTAGTACTAAATACAAATGAAGAGAGTCTACGATACACTACTTTTTCAACAACCTTAGAGATGACAGGAAGAAGAAAAATAGGTTTATAGTTTGAAATTAGAGATGAATCACCTTTTTTTATGCAAAGGGACAACATTAGAAACATTAAATAAATGAGGAAAAACACCAGAAGAAACAAATAGGTTAGTTACAAGTGAGATGGAATTGAAAACAAACTGACCAATTTGTTTGAGTACATTATTATTCAAATTAATACTATCAACTGAGCGGCTGCTTGGAAGCTGAGAAATAAAACTAGAAATTTCGCTGCAAGCACCAGATGAAGGTAGCTCCGGCATTCGAAACGAAAAACTTCGACGAGATCCTACCGAGAAACCTTGTCTCTGCTGTGGTGTTACCTGCACCAATTGTTTTAAATGCAGTGAAACCTGCTTTCAGAGAGTAAGTATTGATTCTTTTTTAATTTTTAAGTGAAATAGGACCTCAACAAGAACCTCCTCTGTTATGGCGATTAGTTCGGCGATTAGTATGGCGATTAGAGGGCCTCTAGTTCGATCAATTTGTTGAAATTCAGACTCTCGGTGTTCGTAACGAAGAACTTTGGGAAAGTAAAATGGTTACTAAAGCGAGCAGTTTTTTTTGTTAATTGTGGGAGCCAGAAGGGAGTGGGACGAACGTGGATTTGAGGAAAAAGAGCCATCGTTTTCGGGATGAAGACTGGGGATCATTTGGGAAGTGGAATTAATAAGGGGTATTGAAGCGGGCCTGAGAGAAAAGGATCACAGTGGATAATTTACGGGGATATTATTAAAATCACAGAGAACTACAGTGGAATGGAGATAATTTATTAAACGGCTGTTACCTGGTGATTGCAATGAGGGTAGGGTAGCCAAGGGGGATAAAATGCAAGGGGAGGGGGAAAGGTTTCCTGGTGATCCAAGAATAAGTCAATTGGGAGGGTTCTTTATATTGGGATATGTGAAGGCAATATGATGCTGGGAGAAGGAAGTACGGTGGAGGGTTTAGGAGAGGCAAGGGGTTGGGTTTGTTTCGGCAAATAACGGGTGGAATCCAGAACCATTCGGTAACTTCATGGACGCACGGAGAGGAACGGAGTCGAACGGAAGTGGATTTTTGGGAGGAATATGAGTGAGGGAGGGATGGTCAGAATTGAGTAAAGTGATTTGGGGGTAGGGTTGACTGGACTCGCGTAAGTACTTAGGGTGGAAGATTGTCTTGAGGTATGGAATCCTGGGGTATACATTTCTGCATCGGATATGCAGGGAGATAAGGCTAAAATTCAAATGGTACACGATCTAAGGGAAAGGGGGTCGTGAATACTTTCGGTGACGCCCAAAAAAAGTTTGCGTTTGAAACCTACCCTCCAACCCTGAAGATGAATGAGTAAGATTACACGACTTATCAATACAAGATAAAACAGAACACAGGTCAACAGGATCAAAAATACACTTATCAGACACACAGATTCCCAAAATAAAATGACAACAAGTATATAGAAGCTTGGATTGTTTGCGTAACTTGGAGAAACTAAACTTTGACAATTAGTCAAAGCACTGGTATTTTCAGACAAAATCTGCAAACAAATTTTACTACTAGGCAAGAAAACTGCCAAGTAGCATTGATACGACGCTACCCCACTTTTTGCATGCCCCCCTCTCCCCCCCCCCCGCATTGTGCAAATATATAGCCCAAATTTTATAGGTCCAATGTTTCTATCACCCATCCTTTGTCTTTGCATGCTGTGAAACCAGTTTTGAGAGATCTAACCTAAGCGTATTTCTTGTGTGTGTTTCATTTAATTAGCAAGTACCGTTCACAACTCACTATTTGATTATAATTCCATTTTTTTGAAGGAATAAAATCAAGAGGCATTGATTCATCATGACAGAACTGAAAACAATTTACAAATCTTTTGAAAATTGCGATATTTACTTTAGTTTGTTAGCATCACTCTTGTTTAAAACCATATACTTGTAAACTAAACCAGCTGTGACAAAATAAATATCCAGAAAAGCTGATGGGAAATATATAATTTGGGTTATATGCTTGGTTGTTAGGGGGGGGGGTCAGGTAAAGAAAAGTTGCTGCCTGCCAGTACCGGAATTCGACAGACTTCCAAAAGCTACCGACACTTTAAGCAGAATAACTTGTGTTCTGACAGCCTTTCTTAGAGCAAAAATTATTTTTATATGTAAAAATGGTATTTTCAGATAAAATCTGCCAACAAATTTGAAAACTGCAAAGTAGCATTGCTACTTCGCTACCCCACTTTTTGTACGGCGGCTCAATAGCAATAATGACCTCGCCACCCTTTACAAGAGCCTTGTTCAATTTACTTTACTATTTAACTTATGAGACAAACAAGTAAATTTTGCCGTTTTATGTGTAATTCTTAGTTAACTTTGAATGTTTTATTTGACAAACGGATTCTAAGTTGACTAAAAAGTTAGCAATGATACTACTAGTAAAAATTCTTTGTTCTTGGATATCTACTAAGCATTTCTGGCAAGAAGTTCAAACTAACTTTCTCAGTTAACTTTATGGCAAATAAAACTCTAAAAGATAAAAAAGTAGACTGGTTAGTTGACTAAGTTTTGTTAAATCAAATACAACTAAGATTCAGCCTGGGCAATGTCAGCAACGGAAGCTATTTGCCACCTACCCTTAAAAACTCCCTCACTGATGTGATGCTTTGGATGCAACTATCTATCATCTACGTGACACCAATACTAAATAGCTGAAAGTAGATGGCGCAACAAAACCCCCTGCTGCACACTATAACTCCTAAATGGTGGAGTGAGATACAGGAACTGGCACTGGCTAAACGCTTGTTTGTTGTAGGCAATGAAGGATTACATTAAAAAAAAAGAAAGAGGAACAGAAATAGGGACTATTAAAATGATTGCAGATCACATTTTTCTTTCTGCTTATTTTTTCATTTATTTTTATTTTATCCATCGCTTTCGTAGTTTTTCAAAAATAATAACAATGTCATTTTCTGGTAATGACTTCTCCATAACCTTGTTAATCCTTTCGTTCAGTTCATTATCACCTGATAATTTATGTAAAAACCAGAAGTTTTGACATACCTTTCAAAAGGCATTTCAGAGCAAGTTCTTTTCTTAATGTCCCTTCTAAACCAATTTTCCAACTTGAAGTACCCATCTTTTTCACCAACAACTATACTTTACAGCTTTTTGGATACCTCAACACCAAGAAATACCTTTCAAAAGACATTTCAGAGCAAGTTTCTTTCTTAATGTCCCTTCTAAACCCATTTTACAAGTTGAAGCATCCTTCCTTTTCACCAACAACTTTATTTTACAGCTTTTTGGATACCTCAACACCAAGAAATACTTTTCAAAAGACATTTCAGAGCAAGTTCCTTTCTTAATGTCCCTCCTAAACCCATTTTACAAGTTGAAGCATCCTTCCTTTTCACCCCCAACTTTACTTTACGGCTTTTTGGATACCTCAACACCAAGAAATACTTTTCAAAAGACATTTCAGAGCAAGTTCCTTTCTTAATGTCCCTCCTAAACCCATTTTACAAGTTGAAGCATACTTTCTTTTCACCCACAACTTTAGTTTACAGCTTTTTGAATACCTCAACACCAAGAAATACTTTTCAAAAGACATTTCAGAGCAAGTTCCTTTCTTGATGTCCCTCCTAAACCCATTTTACAAGTTGAAGCATCCTTCCTTTTCACCCACAACTTTACTTTACAGCTTTTTGTATGCCTCAAAACCAAGAAATAATTTTCATAAGACATTTCAGAGCAAGTTCATTTCTAAATCTCTCTTCTAAACCTATTTTACAAGTTGAAGCATCCTTCCTTTTCACCCACAACTATACTTTACAGCAATTTGGATACATCAACACCAAGAAATACTTTTCAAAAGACATTTCAGAGCAAATTCCTTTCTTAATGTCCCTTCTAAACCCATTTTACAAGTTGAAGCATCCTTCCTTTTCACCCAGAACTTTACCTTACAGCTTTTTGGATACCTCAACACCAAGAAATACTTTTCAAAAGACATTTCAGACCAAGTTATTTTCTTAATGTCCATCCTAAACCCATTTTAAAAGTTGAAGCATCCTTCCTTTTCACCCACAACTTTACTTTACAGCTTTTTGTATACCTCAACACCAAGAAATACTTTTCAAAAGACATTTCAGAGCAAGTTCCTTTCTTAATGCCCCTCCTAAACCCATTTTACAAGTTGAAGCATCCTTCCTTTTCACCTACAACTTTACTTTACAGCTTTTGGACACCTCAAAACCAAGAAATACTTTTGAAAAGACATTTCAGAGCAAGTTCCTTACTTAATGTCCCTCCTAAACCCATTTTACAAGTTGAAGCATCCTTTCTTTTCACATACAACTTTACTTTACAGCTTTTTGGACACCTCAACTACAAGAAATACTTTTCAAAAGACATTTCAGAGCAAGTTTCTTTCTTAATGTTCCTCCTAAACCCATTTTACAAGTTGAAGCATCCTTCCTTTTCACCCACAACTTTACAGCTTTTTGGATACCTCAACACCAAGAAATACTTTTCAAAAGACATTTCAGACCAAGTTCCTTTCTTAATGTCCCTCCTAAACCCATTTTACAAGTTGAAGCATCCTTCCTTTTCATACCCCAACTTTACTTTACAGCTTTTTGGATACCTCAACACCAAGAAATACTTTTCAAAAGACATTTCAGAGCAAGTTCCTTTCTTAATGTCCCTCCTAAACCCATTTTACAAGTTCACAGTTTTATTTTACAGCTTTTTGGATACCTCAACACCAAGAAATACTTTTCAAAAGACATTTCAAAGCAAGTTCCTTTCTTAATATCCCTCCTAAACCCATTTTACAAGTTGAAGTATCCTTCCTTTTCACCCACAACTTTACTTTACAGCTTTTTGGATACCTCAACACCAAGAAATACTTTTCAAAAGACATTTCAGAGCAAGTTCCTTTCTTAATGTCCCTTCTAAACCTGTCTTACAAGTTGAAGCATCCTTCCTTTTCACCCACAACTTTATTTTACAGCTTTTTAGATACCTCAACACCAAGCACTACCTTTCAAAAGGAATGTCAAAAAAACTTCCTTTATTAATATCCCTTCTATCCACATTTTAAAAGTTGAAGCAGCCATCTTTTTTACCAACAACTCTACTTTGCATCTATTTTAATATCTAAAAACCTAGCAATAATATTCAAAATGCATTCCAGTGAAGGTTCCTTTCTTAATGTCCCTCCTAAACCCAATTTACAAGTTGAAACATCCTTCCTTTTCACTCACAACTTTACTTTAGAGCTTTTGGATACCTCAACACCAAGAAATACTTTTCAAAAGACATTTCAGAGCAACTTCTTTTCTTAATGTCACTTCTAAACCCATTTTCCAATTTGAAGTACCCATCCTTTTCACTCACAACTTTACTTTACAGCATTTTGGATACCTCAACACCAAGAAATACCTTTCAAAAGACATTTCAGAGCAAGTATCTTTCTTAATGTCCCTCCTAAACCCATTTTAGAAGTTGAAACATCCTTCCTTTTCACCCACTACTTTACTTTACAGCTTTTTGGATACCTCAACACCATGAAATACTTTTCAAAAGACATTTCAGAGCAAGTTCCTTTCTTAATGTCGCTCCTAAACCCAATTTACAAGTTCACAGTTTTATTTTACAGCTTTTTGGATACCTCAACACCAAGAAATACTTTTCAAAAGACATTTCAAAGCAAGTTCCTTTCTTAATATCCCTCCGAAACCCATTTTACAAGTTGAAGAATCCTTCCTTTTCACCCACAACTTTACTTTACAGCTTTTTGGATACCTCAACACCAAGAAATACTTTTCAAAAGACATTTCAGAGCAAGTTCCTTTCTTAATGTCCCTTCTAAACCTGTCTTACAAGTTGAAGCATCCTTCCTTTTCACACACAACTTTACTTTACAGCTTTTTGGATACCTCAACACCAAGAAATACTTTTCAAAAGACATTTCAGAGCAAGTGTCTTTCTTAATGTCCCTCCTAAACCCATTTTACAAGTTGAAACATCCTTCCTTTTCACCAATAACATTACTTTACAGCTTTTTGGATATCTCAACACCAAGAAATACTTTTCAAAAGACATTCCAGAGCAAGTTACTTTCTTAATGTCCCTACTAAACACATTTTACAAGTTGAAACATCCTTCCTTTTCACCCACAACTTTACTTTAGAGCTTTTTGGATACCTCAACACCAAGAAATACTTTTCAAAAGACATTTCAGAGCAACTTCTTTTCTTAATGTCACTTCTAAACCCATTTTCCAATTTGAAGTACCCATCCTTTTCACTCACAACTTTACTTTACAGCATTTTGGATACCTCAACACCAAGAAATACCTTTCAAAAGACATTTCAGAGCAAGTGTCTTTCTTAATGTCCCTCCTAAACCCATTTTACAAGTTGAAACATCCTTCCTTTTCACCCACAACTTTACTTTACATCATTTTGGATACCTCGACACCAAGAAATACTTTTCAAAAGACATTTCAGACCAAGTTCCTTTCTTAATGTCCCTCCTAAACCCATTTTACAAGTTGAAGCATCCTTCCTTTTCATACCCCAACTTTACTTTACAGCTTTTTGGATACCTCAACACCAAGAAATACTTTTCAAAAGACATTTCAGAGCAAGTTCCCTTCTTAATGTCCCTCCTAAACCCATTTTACAAGTTCACAGTTTTATTTTACAGCTTTTCGGATACCTCAACACCAAAAAATACTTTTCAAAAGACATTTCAAAGCAAGTTCCTTTCTTAATGTCCCTTCTAAACCCATTTTACAAGTTGAAGTAACCTTCTATTTCACTCACAATTTTACTTTACAGCTTTTTGGATACTTCAACACCCATGATATAGTTTTCAAAAGACATTTCAGAGCAAGTTCATTTCTTAATATCCCTTCTATACCCGTCTTACAAGTTGAAGCATCCTTCCTTTTCACACACAACTTTACTTTACAGCTTTTTGGATACCTCAACACCAAGAAATACTTTTCAAAAGACATTTCAGAGCAAGTATCTTTCTTAATGTCCCTCCTAAACCCATTTTACAAGTTGAAACATCCTTCCTTTTCACCCACAACTTTACTTTACAGCTTTTTGGATACCTCAACACCAAGAAATACTTTTCAAAAAACACTTCAGAGCAAGTTCTTTTTTTAATGTCCCTCCTAAACCCATTTTACAAGTTGAAACATCCTTTCTTTTCACCCACAACTTTACTTTAGAGCTTTTTGGATACCTCAACACCAAGAAATACTTTTCAAAAGACATTTCAGAGCAAGTTTCTTTCTTAATGTCCCTTCTAAACCCATTTTACAAGTTGAAGCATCCTTCCTTTTCACCCACAACTTTATTTTACAGCTTTTTGGATACCTCAACACCAAGAAATACTTTTCAAAAGACATTTCAGAGCAAGTTCCTTTCTTAATCTCCCTCCTAAACCCATTTTACAAGTTGAAGCATCCTTCCTTTTCACCCCCAACTTTACTTTACGGCTTTTTGGATACCTCAACACCAAGAAATACTTTTCAAAAGACATTTCAGAGCAAGTTCCTTTCTTAATGTCCCTCCTAAACCCATTTTACAAGTTGAAGCATACTTTCTTTTCACCCACAACTTTAGTTTACAGCTTTTTGAATACCTCAACACCAAGAAATACCTTTCAAAAGACATTTCAG
The DNA here is from genome assembly GCF_049724085.1 of Artemia sp. Qi Xiang Cuo. Classification (NCBI taxonomy): domain Eukaryota; kingdom Metazoa; phylum Arthropoda; class Branchiopoda; order Anostraca; family Artemiidae; genus Artemia; species Artemia sp. Qi Xiang Cuo. The sequence goes on along the minus strand of NC_142814.1, from coordinate 36,709,155 downwards.
AGCAAGTTCCTTTCTTAATGTCCCTCCTAAACCCATTTTACAAGTTGAAGCATCCTTCCTTTTCACCCTCAACTTTATTTTACAGTTTTTTGGATACCTCAACACCAAGAAATACTTTTAAAAAGACATTTCAGAGCAATTTTCTTTCTTATTGTCGCTCCTAAATCCGTTTTACAAGTTGAAACATCCTTCCTTTTCACCTACAACTTTACTTTACAGCTTTTTGGATACCTCAACACCAAGAAATACTTTTCAAAAGACATTTCAGAGCAAGTTCCTTTCTTAATGTCCATTCTAAACCCATTTTACAAGTTGAAGCATCCTTCCTTTTCACCCAGAACTATACTTTACAGCTTTTTGGATACCTCAACACCAAGAAATACTTTTCAAAGGACATTTCAGACCAAGTTATTTTCTTAATGTCCATCCTAAACCCATTTTAATAGTTGAAGCATCCTTCCTTTTCACCCACAACTTTACTTTACAGCATTTTGGATACCTCAACACCAAGAAATACTTTTCAAAAGACATTTCAGAGCAACTTCTTTTCTTAATGCCCCTCCTAAACCCATTTTACAAGTTGAAGCATCCTTCCTTTTCACCTACAACTTTACTTTACAGCTTTTAGATACCTCAAAACCAAGAAATAATTTTCAAAAGACATTTCAGAGCAAGTTCCTTTCTTAATGTCCCTCCTAAACCCATTTTACAAGTTGAAGCATCCTTCCTTTTCACATACAACTTTACTTTACAGCTTTTTGGACACCTCAACTACAAGAAATACTTTTCAAAAGACATTTCAGAGCAAGTTTCTTTCTTAATGTTCCTCCTAAACCCATTTTAAAAGTTTAAGAATCCTTCCTTTTCACCCACAACTTTTCTTTACAGCTTTTAGGATACCTCAACACCAAGACATACTTTTCAAAAGACATTTCAGAGCAAGTTCCTTTCTTAATGTCCCTCCTAAACCTATTTTAAAATTTGATGCATCCTTCTTTTTCGACCGCAAGTTTACTTTACAGCTTTTGGATACCTCAACACCAAGAAGTACCTTTCAAAAGACATTTCAGAGCAAGTTCCTTTCTTAATGTCCCTCCTAAACCCATTTTACAAGTTCACAGTTTTATTTTACAGCTTTTTGGATACCTCAACACCAAGAAATACTTTTCAAAAGACATTTCAAAGCAAGTTCCTTTCTTAATATCCCTCCTAAACCCATTTTACAAGTTGAAGAATCCTTCCTTTTCACCCACAACTTTACTTTACAGCTTTTTGGATACCTCAACACCCAAGAAATACTTTTCAAAAGACATTTCAGAGCAAGTTCCTTTCTTAATGTCCCTTCTAAACCTGTCTTACAAGTTGAAGCATCCTTCCTTTTCACCCACAACTTTACTTTACAGTTTTTTGGATACCTTAACACCAAGAAATACTTTTCAAAAGACATTTCAGAGCAAGTTTCTTTCTTAATGTCCCTTCTAAACCCATTTTACAAGTTGAACAATCCATCTTTTTCATTCACAACTTTACTTCACAGCTTTTTGGATACCTCAACACCGAGCAATACTTTTCAAAAGACACTTCAGAGCAAGTTCCTTTCTTAATGTCCCTCCTAAACCCATTTTACAAGTTGAAACATCCTTCCTTTTCACCCACAACTTTACTTTAGAGCTTTTTGGATACCTCAACACCAAGAAATACTTTTCAAAAGACATTTCAGAGCAACTTCTTTTCTTAATGTCACTTCTAAACCCATTTTCCAATTTGAAGTACCCATCCTTTTCACTCACAACTTTACTTTACAGCATTTTGGATACCTCAACACCAAGAAATACCTTTCAAAAGACATTTCAGAGCAAGTATCTTTCTTAATATCCCTCCTAAACCCATTTTACAAGTTGAAACATCCTTCCTTTTCACACACAACTTTACTTTACAGCTTTTTGAATACCTCAACACCAAGAAATACTTTTCAAAAGACATTTCAGAGCAAGTTCCTTTCTTAATGTCCCTCCTAAACCCATTTTACAAGTTCACAGTTTTATTTTACAGCTTTTTGGATACCTCAACACCAAGAAATACTTTTCAAAAGACATTTCAAAGCAAGTTCCTTTCTTAATATCCCTCCTAAACCCATTTTACAAGTTGAAGTATCCTTCCTTTTCACCCACAACCTTACTTTACAGCTTTTTGGATACCTCAACACCAAGAAATACTTTTCAAAAGACATTTCAGAGCAAGTTCCTTTCTTAATGTCCCTTCTAAACCTGTTTTACAAGTTGAAGCATCCTTCCTTTTCACACACAACTTTACTTTACAGCTTTTTGGATACCTCAACACCAAGAAATACCTTTCAAAAGACATTTCAGAGCAAGTATCTTTCTTAATGTCCCTCCTAAACCCATTTTACAAGTTGAAACATCCTTCCTTTTCACCCACAACTTTACATTACAGCTTTTTGGATATCTCAACACCAAGAAATACTTTTCAAAAGACATTCCAGAGCAAGTTCATTTCTTAATGTCCCTACTAAACACATATTACAAGTTGAAGCATCCTTCCTTTTCACACACAACTTTACTTTAGAGCTTTTTGGATACCTCAACACCAAGAAATACTTTTCAAAAGACATTTCAGAGCAACTTCTTTTCTTAATGTCACTTCTAAACCCATTTTCCAATTTGAAGTACCCATCCTTTTCACTCACAACTTTACTTTACAGCTTTTTGGATACCTCAACACCAAGAAATACCTTTCAAAAGACATTTCAGAGCAAGTGTCTTTCTTAATGTCCCTTCTAAACCAATTTTACAAGAAACATCCATCCATGTCACCTACAACTTTACTTGCCAGCTTTTTGGATACCTCAAACCCAAGAAATACTTTTCAAAAGGCATTTCAGAGCAATTTACTTTCTAAAAATCCCTCCTAAAACCATTCTACAAGTTGAAAAATCCATAATTCTCAAAAAAACTTTACTTTACAGCTTTTTGGATACCTCAACACCAAGAAATACTTTTCAAAAGACTTTTCAGCGCAAGTTCCTTTCTTAATGTCCCTCCTAAACCCATTTTACAAGTTCACAGTTTTATTTTACAGCTTTTCGGATACCTCAACACCAAGAAATACTTTTCAAAAGACATTTCAAAGCAAGTTCCTTTCTTAATGTCCCTCCTAAACCCATTTTACAAGTTGAAGCATCCATCCTTTTCACTCACAACTTTACTTTACAGCTTCTTGGATACCTCAACACCAAGAAATACTTTCCAAAAGACATTTCAGAGCAAGTTCCTTTCTTAATGTCCCTTCTAAACCCGTCTTACAAGTTGAAGCATCCTTCCTTTTCACACACAACTTTACTTTACAGCTTTTTGGATACCTCAACACCAAGAAATACTTTTCAAAAGACATTTCAGAGCAAGTATCTTTCTTAATGTCCCTCCTAAACCCATTTTACAAGTTGAATCATCCTTCCTTTTCACCCACAACTTTACTTTACAGCTTTTTGGATACCTCAACACCAAGAAATACTTTTCAAAAAACATTTCAGAGCAACTTCTTTTGTTAATGTCCCTCCTAAACCCATTTTACAAGTTGAACCATCCATTCTTTTCACCCACAACTTTACTTTAGAGCTTTTTGGATACCTCAACACCAAGAAATACTTTTCAAACGGCATTTCAGAGCAACTTCTTTTCTTAATGTCACTCCTAAACCCAGTTTCCAACTTGAAGTACCCATCCTTTTCACTCACAACTTTACTTTACAGCTTTTTGGATACCTCAACACCAAGAAATACCTTTCAAAAGACATTTCAGAGCAAGTTTCTTTCTTAATGTCCCTCCTAAACCCATTTTACAAGTTGAAACATCCTTCCTTTTCACCCATAACTTTACTTTACAGCTTTTTGGATACCTCAACACCATGAAATACTTTTCAAAAGACATTTCAGAGCAAGTTCCTTTTCTAAATGTCCCTCCTAAACCCATTTTATAAGTTGAAACATCCATCCTTTTCACCCACAACTTTACTTTACACCTTTTTGGATACCCCGACACCAAGAAATACCTTTCAAAAGACATTTCAGAGCAAGTTCCTTTCTTAATGTCCATTCTAAACCCATTTTACAAGTTGAAGCATTCATCCTTTTCACCCAAAACTTTACTTTACAGCTTTTTGAATACCTCAACACCAAGAAATACCTTTCAAAAGGCATATCAGAGCAAGTTCCTGTCTTAATTTCCCTTCTAAACCCATTTTCCAACTTGAAGTACCCATCCTTTTCACCCACAACTTTACTTTACAGCTTTTTGGATACCTCAACACCAAGAAGTACTTTTCAAAGGGCATTTCAGAGCAAGTCCCTTCCTAACGTCCCTCCTAAACCCATTTTACAAGTTGAAGCATCCTTCCTTTTTACCCAAAACTTTACTTTACAGCTTTTTGGATACCTCAACACCAAGAAATACCATTCAAAAGGCATTTCAGACCAAGTTCCTTTCTAAATGTTCCTCCTAAACCCATTTTACAAGTTGAAACATCCTTCCTTTTCACCCACAACTTTACTTTACAACTTTTTGGAAACCTCAACACCAAGAAATACTTTTCAAATGACATTTCAGAGTAAGTTCCTTTCTTAATGTCCCTCCTAAACCCATTTTACAAGTTGAAACATCCTTCCTTTTCACCCAGAACTTTACTTTACAGCTTTTTGGTTCTTTTGAATGCGCCAATACCATGAAATACTTTTCAAAGGCATTTCAGAACAAGTTCTTTTCATAATATCCATTCTAAACCCCATTTTACAAGTTGAAGTACCCATCTCTTTCACCCACAACTTTACTTTACAACTTTTTGAATGCTCCAACATCAAGCAATACTTTTCAAAGACATTTCAGAATTGAATTTTGTTCTTTGGTAAAATTCAGAAGAGAACTTGATCTTTTCTATCTTCTAAGAAAAATTTGGAACAATATTTAAAATTTTTTCATCTCTGAGAAAAATCTGAATTGAAGTGGAAAATTTTATATTATTTTGGGAAAATAGAATTGATCTATAACTTGTTTCATTTTCCTTGAGAAAATTCAGAATTGAAGTTGAACTTTTCTTCTTCCGGGGAAATATTTTGAACAGAATTTTAAATTTGTTCATCTCTTTGAGAAAGGTCGGAACTGAATTTAAGAAAATTTAGAATTAAAGTGAAACTTTTTATCTTCATAGAAAATAATCACAATCATAATATAACTTATCTGTTTGAGAAAAATCTGAACTGAAGTGGAAAATAAATTAATTGGGTTAAAAATTAATTGGGTTTCAACTGACAAAGTGGTTAATTTCTACCTTGGCGGCTTGGATTATTGTGAAATCAATTACAGGGACACAAGAAAGCATGGGCATTCGTTATACTGTAGCCCAAATGAGGGATGTCAGAGCTATTTGCGTTCTCTAAGGGCACTAGCTCCACATTTTCCTGTCTTGAACTGTTTTATTAATAGCGTATATAAGGCAGTATCAAAATGTAAGATTATACAACATATTAATCTACTAAAAGTCGAGGGCTCGTACAAAGAATTAAGTCATTACATAGAAGAAGTGTCAAGTAGAATCTGTCGTAATAATAGTCAAGACTTCATTTACGGTGATAGCAATATTAAAGTTTCTGTGGATGAAAATAAAATAATAAAATTATTTGGTGAGAGCCTTGATAAGGTAGCTAACAACAGGGATGTATACCCCACAATGCATTGTGACAGTTGTGAGCATATAAAGACAAAATACCAATTGAAGAGTCTAAGATCCCTTTCAAATAAGAAAGGTTTTGATGTAATGATGGCCACGATTTTAGAACACCTACGACAGGACATACCCAAAGATGACAGAGAACAACTAATTCAATGTACAGGTTGGAAAGAGGATGTCATAGATTCATTCTTTGTCTGTGATTACTCTGCTGGGAAAAAGTTGAAAAGTCAGGAGAATGTCCGATCAGTATTAAATAACCTTCATATAGACTGTACACCGGAATGTATAAAGTGTTTAAATAATTTTGAAATGGCAATGATTCGATTTGTAATGCCTTGTCTTACGATCGTCAGATTAGGGCAAGTAACTGCATTGAAGAGACCTAGAACAGAACTTGTTGACGCTCTTAAGGGGAGAATAGTATATCTACCTGTTGATGTGCAAGCAAATGCAGATATTCAGCCTGAAAAACTTCTTAACATTGATAGTTTTGTAGTCATTGTCAATGGTCAGCCTACTTACAACAAGAATGTTTGGACTGCACTAATAGATCTGAGAAAAGTCCATGAAGCACTGTTGTGGTTAAGAGAGAACAACAGTCTCTATAAAACAATACATGCATACACCCTAAAAGATTTAAATAAAATACTTGAAGCACGTCTTACTGAAAAAGCGGTTGGTGTTGATAATTTACCTGAAATACCGGAAGCTGCAATCCTTCAGAAACTGACAGAAAGCGCAAAATCTACATTGGTTGAACATTTTTCTGTCCAGCCTCTCAATTCAGCGGTTCCAAAAGATTTCATTGAAGATTTTGAGCAGATGAAAGATCTTGGTACTGACCAATTTCAAATCAAGAAACTAAAAGGTGAGAGCGAAGACTTATTTCAGGAAGAACTTGATCTAAAAGTGTTTCCAAATCTTTTCCCGAAAGGCAAATATGGCTTGCGTGACAAGGCAAGACCATTTCGGATTAGGAATGCAGAATATTTTAAATCAAGGCTTCTTAGCAGACATACTAAGTTTCGTCTTGACAAACAGTTTCTTTTTCACAGCTTCCAATTGCAAGAATTCTCTTCCATGTGTAATAGCGTCGGTCATATGTTGCGGACTGTGAAACCAAATCAAAATGCTCGTCAATTTATAGACAGGCTTCATTCCCGTGATGGAGAGATGGAAGCGACTTTGTTTAGTAGAGGAGGGGGTGTTACTCGTGTCACCCACCCCTGCTGCCACCTACAACTTTTTTAACACCATATATTGACACGAGAACCACGTGGTTTATGGTTTTTGTCAGTGAGAATTTGAAAAACATGAATTTTGTCACATTTATGGCTGTTTTCTTGGATGGTTATGTGTGTTGGTCGATTTATTTGATGTTTTTCATGGATGTTTAATGGTTTTTGTCAGTGAGAATTTGAAAAACAGGGGCTTTGTCACATTTATGGATGTCAACAGCAATTCATGTCTGTTTTATGGTTTTCTCACTGAGAATGAAAAAACAGGAATTTTCTCACTTGGATTTACATAATCGCTAGGGGAAATTATTGATTCACGAAGGGGAGAATTAAGAAACATTAAGGCTTCTTTAATCTTCGGTCTGAGGAAGGGGGGAATTAAGAAACAAACATTGCTTAATTGTTGTTTGGTTAGCTTAACCTGAGAAATAGCACCTGTGAACATGATTTACATAATCGCTAGGGGAAATTATTGATTCACGAAGGGGAGAATTAGAAAACATAAAAGCTTCTTTAATCTTAGGTCTGAGGGATAAACGTTCTTTAGGACAGAGAGAAAAATTAATATTCTATTTTCAAATAGGGCTTCATTGATCTTTAGTGTCAGGAATTATAATTGACATCACTTGTTATCTTGGAATTATGCGGGAGTCTAAAGAGATAGAAATTCTATTTTTAAATACTGCTTCACGGAGCTTTAAGTTGGAGAGGTAAATTGATATTCTAACGAAACCCTAATAGTTTAGCTAGGAAAATTTATGAGATGAAGAGATTAACGCAGGAAAGGGTTTCCTAGAAATTTGAAATGCGTTAGCGCACAGATGCCATACAAAAGGAACACGCTGAAATTACGTTTAGGGATTATTTGGGCGAAACGGTTTTATCCATTTTATGGGATTATTTCGGCGAAACCGTTAGAGACATTTTGAAAGAAGATTTTAGGAAAGGGTTTTAGAAGAGAATTTGAGTGTGGTCGTTATAATACACAAGTTCCATTTGAACAGTGTTGTGAGGTCCTCTAACCCAACCCCAAAGGGTTCCAATCCTCATACCCCAACCCCGAAGGAAGCCCCCGGTCCCCAAAGGTCCACCGGGCTCCCAAAGGCCCTCCCCCGGTCCCCAAATGTCCCCCCGGCCCCCAACGGCCCCCCCCGGACACTCAAAGGTCCCCCAAGCTCCCAAAGGGCCACCGGCGCCCCCAAAGGCCCACCCCAGACCCTCAACGGCCATCCCCGGGCCCCCCAAAGGCCCAACGCGTTCCCAAAAGACCAACAGGGTCCCAAAGGCCCTCCACCGGTCCCCCCCTGTCCCCCCAGGCTCCCAACTGGCTCCCGGACCCCCAAAGGCCCTCCCCCGGCCCCCAAAGGTCCACCGGGCTCCCAAAGGACCAATCGGTCCTCAAGTGCCCACCAGACCCCCAAAGGCTCACCCAGACCCCCAAATGCCATCCCCGGACCCCCACATCCCCTCCCCCGGTCCCCAAAGGTCCCCCCGAGCTCCCAAAGGACCACCGACCCTCAAGGGATCAACAGACCCTCAAAGGCTCTCCCCGAGCACCCGTCTTTCGTTGATGTGTGTTGTCTGAAACCTATGATTTGGGATGTGTAGTTTGCTACTTCAGGCTTTTCTGAGCTAAGGTTTCCTAGTATTTCCTAGGTGAATGTTGTCTGAAACCAATAGTTTGGGATGAGTAGTTTGCTATTTCAGGCTTTTATGAGCTAGGTTTCTTAGCCTTTCGTTGGTGTGTGTTGAGTGAAACTTATGATTTGGGATATGTAGTTTGCTATTTTTGACTTTTCTGAGTTGGATTTCTTAGTCTTTCATAGGTGTGTGGTGTCTGAAACCTATGATTTGGGATGTGTAGTTTGCTATTTTCGACTTTTCTGAGCTGGATTTCTTAGCCTTTCATAGGTATGCGTTGTCAGAAAATTATGATTTTGGATGTCTAGTTTGCTATTTCAGTCTTTTCTGAGCTAAGCTTTTCTAGTATTTCATAGGTGAATGTTGACTGAAACCAATAGTTTGGGGTGAATAGTTTGCTATTTTTGACTTTTCTGAGCTAGGTTTCTTAGTCTTTCGTTGGTGTGTGTTGACTGAAACCTATGATTTGGGACCTGGGTCTAAGTAAGTGATTTACAAAATGTCAGGAACATTTCAGGGTATACTCCTGAGTTTATGAAGTTAAAAGATTCATGGCAAGTTGAAGGACTGTTGATAAAAAAACTGGAGTGCAACAAGGCCTCATCTAAATTCATTTTTATCTGCATCTAAAATACATCTGATAAAAAGTAGTTACATATAGTAAATAAGTCAAATCCAGTAAACACATAAGCACAGAAATAAAATTACAGACATTTCGGCGAATATTAAAAAAATAGTAATAACTACTATATAAATTTTTTTTTCATATAATATTCTATTTATATTTAAAAAATAAATCAAAGTTATGTAATTAAGAATTATTAAAGGAATTAATATAATTAATATAATAAACAAAAAGTTTAAAAAAGTTTTAAAATGTATTATAAATTCTGTTTTAAAAAATTACACTTACTAATATTTTTATAGAACTGAAAATATTAGATCTGTGGTTCAGCTTTATTATGTTACACGAGGTTTCAGTTACACGATGTTCCAAGTAAACGATGATTCAGTTTCAGAGTGTGTAAATTGCACAGTGTTTCACGAGCTATGTGGTTCAGTTGTACGGTTGGTTCAGTTGTACGGGTGGGCAGTTAAAATTATTGTAATATCAATAATTTGGAAGGTCATTGTTTTGGTGGGAACATAGTTTGGATGTAACTTTTGTCAGGGAAAGAGGGTGTCTGGTTCCGTTGGGTTCAGTGCGGCGAGGTTCTGGTGCACAGTGGTTCTGTTGCACGGATGTTAAGTTACAGGGGTTCAGTTGCCTGTGGTTAAGTTTAACGGTGGTTCAGATACACACACGCACTAATTTGTAGCATAACAACAGCTTTAACACAGAGTTGTCCAAACTATCGGCCGTCCATCACTATGTCTACTAACAGAAGGTCAAACAAAAAATTCGCCTCGGTAGCAAATTTTTTTTAGGGCGTGTAGGGGGTGTAATATAGCAACATTTAAAGGTTAGAATCAGGGATTTAACCGACACTGGTTTAGACCAATACCGCTACAGAAAAAAAAACAGTGATATTTTTTGGTTTAAGATAGTTATTTAATTTTCTTTGAAAAACTTGTTTCGAGTGTTTTTTTTTAATGAATAAAATAGAATTAAAACTGGATATAGAGATGCCTCCCAGTGATTTATCTATCCCCACATTTTTGATTTCAATATCATGCGAGGGAAAGAGAGGAGCCTTAAAAAGCTTCCCCAAAAAATCTTGCAATTTTTCTTTTTTTACATTTGACTTTGTTTCCAGACACGTGTATTTTTGAAAAGTCCCCCCCCCTCCCACGCAACCCCACCTTTCAATACACGCATGTATATTTTAATGGGGGAGGGGGCATTTGGGAAGAAATTTTAAAAAATGCACCAAAATTGGAGAAATATACAAAAACACAAGAACATGTTGTCCCACCGCCGCGGGTTGGGTTGTTGGCCCCCGCCCGGACCTACTTGGTTTAGGTCCGTTGCCCTGGTCTTATTGAGTTTAATATTGTTCCAATACATTTTTCTTGAAGTTTTTATAATTATAGTTCTAAATAATAAGCATATTTTTAAATTTGATTGAATTCACTCACAATTGATAAAATTTATTTTGGAGATTAGGGATCCAGAAAAATGTACAAATTAGAAAAAGTAGAAAAATTACGAACCAAATTGAAAGATTTCCCTGGTCAACTCCCTCCTTCCTTCATACATGTTTTGTAGGAGAGTGTCGGAAAAAGTTATTATCATCAGGAGTAATTTATTTCAATTATAAATATTGAGCTTGCTTCTTAATTAGTAAGGACAATTATAGAACTTTAGATACGTATTATATTTTAGTATATTAAGAAAAGGTTCATTTACAATTATTATCTAAGAAAAATCGAGATTGTTTAGAAATCAGTATTTTTATCTGTACTAAAGTACTGTTATGATATAAGCGTAGTTATGAAAAGATTAATATTATTGCATACCTATTTAAAAATTAATTGGATTAATTAGTAGACTTACTTCTCTGCATTGAAAATTATTATGTTTAAAATAATCACATGTATATGACTTAACGACCACACTTCATAACTGTTTTAAAATTTTGTTGCCGGAGTTGTACAGTTAGATTACATACTTTTAT
>NC_142814.1:36603407-36697416 GCF_049724085.1 Artemia sp. Qi Xiang Cuo | reverse complement strand
CTCCTAAAAAAGAGTCAGATCAAAACAAAAAGTACACCATTAGAACCGCCTTGTCCGAATCCTCTATAAAGGAAACTTACCTCCCTTTGGCTTGAATAACAAAGAAAATATATTGGCTTGAAAATCAAGAAAATTGACTTTTACCACGTTATTCTCCACAAACGGGATATTTTTTTCTTTCCGCTTTTTCTTTCTGCTCAGCTAGCTGGGCACTGGAAAATCATAGAGAGCTGTATAATAGCTCATTTTAAAGGAAATTGCAACATCTAGTCACTTTTGTATTTAAAAATAAAATACTTTTTAAAGTAGAATCAATTTTGTCAAAAAAATTGCATTTTTGATGTATTTTCATACTGCAGTCTTTTCAAAGATATTTGAATTTTGAAGCAATAAAACAGTCCATGTAATGAACTCTTTAGTAATAATAGCTACTTGTCTCAATAGTAACCGAAACTCCTGGAACCAAAATTTTCTTTTTTGGCTTAATCGCTAAAATTATTATGTAAACTGCAAAAATATTTATGATGCCTAATCAGTAATAGTAATTTTTTAATTTAAACAACAAAAATACATGAAAATTCTAAAATTAGTTTTGCTTTTTGTTTACATTAAAAAGACGATCACTGAAATAACAAACCATTCCTTACATTGGACTTAGTTAGCTACTTGATTGTTTGAGTTTCGTCTCTTACTATTTAAAAGAAGAAAAAGCCGTAGGCTTTTTCCTGTTTGTATTTATAGTTAAAAAATCCGGGTTGCAGCGGTAGCTAGCAACCTAGTAAGAGACGATCACCTCCAATGTCAAGAAATATAAAACCCCCCAACTCCTAAAAAAAGAGTCAGATCAAAACAAAAAGTACACCATTAGAACCGCCTTGTCCGAATCCTCTATAAAGGAAACTTACCTCCCTTTGGCTTGAATAACAAAGAAAATATATTGGCTTGAAAATCAAGAAAATTGACTTTTACCACGTTATTCTCCACAAACGGGATATTTTTTCTTTCCGTTTTTCTTTCTGCTCAGCTAGCTGGGCACTGGAAAATCATAGAGAGCTGTATAATAGCTCATTTTAAAGGAAATTGCAACATCTAGTCACTTTTGTATTTAAAAATAAAATACTTTTTAAAGTAGAATCAATTTTGTCAAAAAAATTGCATTTTTGATGTATTTTCATACTGCAGTCTTTTCAAAGATATTTGAATTTTGAAGCAATAAAACAGTCCATGTAATGAACTCTATAGTAATAATAGCTACTTGTCTCAATAGTAACCGAAACTCCTGGAACCAAAATTTTCTTTTTGGCTTAATCGCTAAAATTATTATGTAAACTGCAAAAATATTTATGATGCCTAATCAGTAATAGTAATTTTTTAATTTAATTATAATAAAGAACGAACTCTTCCCTATACTAACATATTATACATCATTATAAAAGGTTCAAATGTTCGAAGATTATAGAGTTAAAAATTTTCCCACACCGGGAATCGAACCCGAGCCTGTTAAGTGAAAGTTAACTATCCTAGCCACTAGACCATATGGAACCATAAAGAAGTATGATTTAAGATCCATATGTATATTATTATTTCACCATACCAATTATAATCCGGGTTGCAGTGGTAGCTAGGAACCTAGTAAGAGACGATCACGTCCAATGTTAAGAAATATAAAAACCCATAGTTCCTAATCCGGGTTGCAGCGGTAGCTATTATATTAAAAGACGGTTATTAGAAGATCAAACCATCGCGTGTATTTGACTTGTTTGCTAGTAGATATAGTTGTTTAAAATGTAATCCGGGTTGCAGCGGTAGCTAGAAACCTAGTAAGAGACGATCACGTCCAATGTTAAGAAATGTATCCGGGTTGCAGCGGTAGCTAGCAACCTCCGGGTTGCAGCGGTAGCTAGCAACCTAGTAAGAGACGATCACGTCCAATGTTAAGAAATATAAAAACCCATAGTTCCTAAAAATCCGGGTTGCAGCGGTAGCTAGCAACCTAGTAAGAGACGATCACGTCCAATGTTAAGAAATGTAAAAACCCATAGTTCCTAAAAAGGAGTCAGATCAAAACAAAAAGAACACCATTAAAACCGCCTTGTCCAAAACCCTTTGAAAGGAAACTTACCGCCCTTTGGCTTGAACAGCTAGGGAAATATATTGGCTTAAAGATCAAGAAAATTGACTTTAACCACGTTATTCTCCACAAACGGGATATTTTTTTCTTTCCGCTTGATTTTCCTCCTCAACTAGCTGGGCACTGGAAAATCATAGAGAGCTGTATATTATAATAAAGAACAACTTCTTGCCTATACTAAAGTTTATACGCCACATAATTATAGTATAGGTTAGTAAATTTTACCTAAAAGACTGATAGTGTTCATCCGGGTTGCAGTGGTAGCTAGCAACCTAGTAAGAGACGATCACGTCCAATGTTAAGAAATATAAAAAACACATAGCTCCTAAAAAGGAGTCAGATCAAAACAAAAAGTACACCATTAGAACCGCCTTGTCCGAAATTATAATAAAGAACGACCTCTTGCCTATATTTATAATAAAGAAAGACCTTTAGCCTATACTAAATTTTATACGCTACTTAATTATAGCATAGGTTAGTAATTCCACAGATACCTTGGCACTGGAACATCATAGAGACTTGTTTAATGGCTCATTTTAAAGTAAATTAATTATATTAAAAGAAGATCACTGAAATACAAACCATTCCATACATTGGACTTAGTTAGCTACTTGATTGTTTGGATTTTGTCTCTTACTATTTAAAAAAAGAAAAAGCCCTAGGCTTTTTCCTGTTTGTATTTCAGTAGAAAAAATGAACTCAAGCTCAAAGAAACTGAACCTCTGGTTCATTTATATTATCTCCATTATTTTAGCTAGGGTGTAAATAAACAAGTTTCTTTTTTAAATTACGAAGTCTATCTCATATTACATTAAGGAATTACATTTAAAAAATCATTGTAAAGTAAAGAACAATTTTTCAGAAAAATTAATTTGGCTCGTGATATTCAATTTAAAACACCAATTTGAATATGTCGATGTAGTCACACTATTAGAGAGACTGTCTAACTGAAGAATGTAGGTCCCAGGTTTCTTACGTAAAGGATCAACCATAAATGGTGTCATTTATCAAACAGTTCGTGGTAACGAGCTTTATAGTAATAAAGAACGAACTCAAGCCCAAAGAAACTGAACCCTGTGGCTCATTCATATAATCTTCATTATTTTAGCTAGGATGTAACTAAAACGAGTCTTTTTTTTATTTCAAATTAAAAATATATTACTTCTTACTCAACATATTAAAAGTTCTCTCCGACGGGGAATCGAACCCCGTTCTTCCGCGCGACAAATGGGTATGCTTACCATCGGACCATCAAACACTAATAAAATATAAGTTAAATATAAGACATGATAATAATTTCGTTATTACACTTTAAAATTATATTAGGAATTTGATTGGTTAATTATAAATGGCGATTATGTTTGTTTCATAGGTATCATAGCAGTAGAGATGGCTGAAATATGGGAAATAAATAACCATGGCGCAAATTGGGACTGAATTGATGCCTCATTCTCTGAAGCTCGTCTCTTACTATTCCAAATAAGAAAAGCATAGATTTTTTCCTGTTTGTTAAATAAAGGAACGATATAGCTCTTTATAAATGGTGTTTGTCAATACGGTTTTTCTTATATAATTATCCGTTATTATGTAAACTGAAGTATTTTTTGGGGGGATTGACAAAAGTTTATTTGTTAACTGCAACTAGAATAATCCTTTAAAATTTTAAATAATTTTTTTTTATTTATCTGCAAACTACAAAAATATTGATGATGTCGGAGCAATAATTTTAATTTTTTAATTCAAACCAGAAAAATACCTGAAAATTTTAAAATTAGTTTGCTTTTTCTTTCGCTTAAAGTGACTCGTTGTGTTATAATAAAGAACGAATCTGGGTTGCAGCGGTAGCTAGCGACCAAGTAAGAGACGATCACGTCATCCGGGTTATAGCGGTAGCTAGCAACCTAGTAAGAGACGATCACCTCCAATGTAAAGAAATATAAAACCCCCCAACTCCTAAGAAAAGAGTCAGATCAAAACAAAAAGCACACCATTAGAACCGCCTTGTCCGAATCCTCTATAAAGGAAACTTACTGCTCTTTGGCTTGAATAACAAAGAAAATATATTGGCTTGAAAATCAAGAAAATAGACTTTTACCACGTTATTCTCCACAAACGGGATATTTTTTTCTTTCCGCTTGATTTTTCTCCTCAGCTAGCTGGGCACTGGAAAATCATAGAGAGCTGTATAATAGCTCATTTTAAAGGAAATTGCAACATCTAGTCACTTTTGTATTTAAAAATAAAATACTTTTTAAAGTAGAATCAATTTTGTCAAAAAAATTGCATTTTTGATGTATTTTCATACTGCAGTCTTTTCAAAGATATTTGAATTTTGAAGCAATAAAACAGTTCATGGTAATGAACTCTATAGTAATAATAGCTACTTGTCTCAATAGTAACCGAAACTCCTGGAACCAAAATTTTCTTTTTTGGCTTAATCGCTAAAATTATTATGTAAACTGCAAAAATATTTATGATGCCTAATCAGTAATAGTAATTTTTTAATTTAAACAACAAAAATACATGAAAATTCTAAAATTAGTTTTGCTTTTTGTCTCCTGTAAGAAAAATTTTTTTCATCTCAGTTCAAATTTATTATTGTATCCTGGAACCAAACTTTTTTTGGTTTTTAACCCGTAAAGTACATATCTCCATATTATTGTCTCATAATTGCAATTATTTTAGTTTTCAGTCCAGAATCGCTAAACTTATTATGTAAAATGCAAAAATATTTATGGTGTCTAACCAATAATACTAATTTTGTAATTCAAACAAGAGAAATACCTGAAAATTTTAAAATTAGTTTTGTTTTATGCTAGGTTTTAGATACTCGACACGGGATTTTGTGTACTTAATAATTTTAAAAATTGAAAAAATATAGTCTCACGCGAGTGGAAAAAAAGAAAGAATAACCAAAAAAATATCAAAATAGAGCAATCAAAATTTCTACGAATAGAACCTTACTACATAAAAAATAAAACTAAGATCCTGAAATATCAGAAAAGTTTATTTAAAAGAGATAAAAATGCCACCGAACGCAATAAAGCTCGAGAACGCGTAAGGATTGCTACTAAGATGTCTTGTGATCCAGGATTTAAGAAAATGAAATATGATAGAGCAAAACAGAGGTATGTTACGGATCAGGGGTATCGAGAAGGGAAAATTGAGACAGCCAAACAAAAGTGCAAGGAACGGTATGATAACGATATGGATTATCGAAACGAACATAAGAAAAAAGTTGCTACCAGAATAATGGGTAGATACTGGGGTGACAAAAGCTATAATGAAAAAATTAAATTCTCTGCGAGGTTGTACCGAAGAACGCATAAGGACAAAGGGAAAAATTACATTCAGAAATACAAGAAGATGGCAAAAATGCAGGCTGATCTTTGTAAATTTAGAAACATTTTACGCATGTTTTATCTGGATCACGAAAAGTATTCAAAATTAAAGATTAAAATTCTCTTTGAAAGAGCGGATGCTGTTGAAAAGTCGGCTAGAAATGCTTTGGCAAAGCTTCATAGCAATATTCAAAAGAAATGTTGTCAGTTTAACGAAAAGCTTCCAAGGTATGGATTGGCAATTGCGGAACAGTTTGTAGATGCAATGGAAAATGTTCGACAACACAGTGAATATACGGAGGCGTACTTCTTAGAAAATTCGTATATTAATTTTGGAAGGAGCAATTGCAGTTTATGTAGCAGCAATAAAAATATATATACAAGCATACCTATCAACAGCGAAGGAAAAGCAATGTTTTTCAATTATGGCGAAAACGAGCCTGTTAGGGTTATTAGTAAATGTGTTTGTAAGACTAATGATTTAGAACAAATACATTGAAAACAGACTGAAGAAAAAAGAATTTCTAACTGTGTTTTAAACAGTTCTTTTAGTTCTACTGAATATTTGGCAAAAAATTCTCTGAGTAGTAGAACAAACTGTCCTGAAAAGTACGAGACAACTATTGAAAAATGCTTTAAAACTAGATCTGACAAGGAAATTATGATGGCTGAAGTCACCTATAACAATCTGAGTAAACATTCAAAACCAAAAATTGGGCAGCAGGTTACTTGTCAATGTCACCCTGATATCTGCAAGCTCTATCCGACGAATATTGAATTATGTCAAATTCCTTTTGATATCCTTGAAAATAATATAGCATTAAAATTTTCAACTGAAAAAGTGGTTAATTTCTACCTTGGCGGCTTGGATTATGGTGAAATCAATTAAAGGGACACAAGAAAGCAGGGGCATTCGTTATATTAATCATTGGAAATACATTGGACTTAGTTAGCTACTTGATCGTTTGACGTTCGTCTCTTACTTTTTCAAAGAAGAAAAAGCCGTAGGCTTTTTCCTGTTTGTGATATAATATTCGGGTTGCAGCGATAGCTATCAACCTAGTAAGAGACGATAACGTCCAATGTTAAGAAATATAATCCGGGTTGCAGCGGTAGCTAGCAACCTAGTAAGAGATCCGGGTTGCAGCGGTAGCTAGCAACCTAGTAAGAGACGATCACCTCCAATGTTAAGAAATATAAAAACCCCCAACTCCTAAAAAAAGAGTCAGATCAAAACAAAAAGTACACCATTAGAACCGCCTTGTCCGAATCCTCTATAAAGGAAACTTACCGCCCTTTGGCTTGAATAACAAAGAAAATATATTGGCTTGAAAATCAAGAAAATTGACTTTTACCACGTTATTCTCCACAAACGGGATATTTTTTTCTTTCCGCTTTTTTTTCCTGCTCAGCTAGCTGGGCACTGGAAAATCATAGAGAGCTGTATAATAGCTCATTTTAAAGGAAATTGCAACATCTAGTCACTTTTGTATTTAAGAATAAAATACTTTTTAAAGTAGAATCAATTTTGTAAAAAAAATTGCATTTATGATGTATTTTCATACTGCAGTCTTTTCAAAGATATTTGAATTTTGAAGCAATAAAACAGTCCATGGTAATGAACTCTATAGTAATAATAGCTACTTGTCTCAATAGTAAGCGAAACTCCTGGAACCAAAATTTTCTTTTTTGTCTTAATCGCTAAAATTATTATGTAAACTGCAAAAATATTTATGATGCCTAATCAGTAATAGTAATTTTTTAATTTAAACAACAAAAATACATGAAAATTCTAAAATTAGTTTTGCTTTTTGTCTCCTGGAATAAAAATTTTTTTCATCTCAGTTCAAATTTATTATTGTATCCTGGAACCAAACTTTTTTTGGTTTTTAACCCGTAAAGTACATATCTCCATATTATTGTCTCATCATTGCAATGATTTTAGTTTTAAGTCCAGAATCGCTAAACTTATTATGTAAACTGCAAAAATATTTATGGTGTCTAACCAATAATACTAATTTTGTAATTCAAACAAGATAAATACCTGAAAATTTTAAAATTAGTTTTGTTTTATGCTAGGTTTTAGATACTCGACACGGGATTTTGTGTACTTAATAATTTTAAACCTTGAAAAAATATGGTCTCACGCGAGTGGAAAAAAAGAAAGAATAACCAAAATTTACAATAAGGAACGATCTGTAACCCATAGTAACTGAAGTATTAAATCAAAGAGTTCGTGGTCATAATAAAGAGCTTTCTAATGGCTCGTATTAAAGGAAATTACTGTATAAAGAAACCTTTTCTAATTTACAAAAATAATTATTATTATATGATAAACTGTTAGGATATGGTAAAGAACTAACTCTAGGCCATAGTAACTAATTTAATTTTGAAAAGAAGGAATTACTTCAGAAACCTAAATGGTAGTGTAAGTAAGCAACATTTTGTAAAAAAATGTCCACCGAGAATTTAACTCAGATCAGAGGATTCTTAGTCTTAAGTGCTAACCACTGCACCAAGGAATGTTCATATAAGAAAGAATTTTACATAGAGGACTGATATCCAGGTTGCAGCGGTAGCTAGCAACCTAGTAAGAGACGATCACCTCCAATGTTAAGAAATATAAAACCCCCCAACTCCTAAAAAAAGAGTCAGATCAAAACAAAAAGTACACCATTAGAACCGCCTTGTCCGAATCCTCTATAAAGAAAACTTATCGCCCTTTGGCTTGAATAACAAAGAAAATATATTGGCTTGAAAATCAAGAAAATAGACTTTTACCACGTTATTCTCCACAAACGGGATATTTTTTGCTTTCCGCTTTTTTTTCCTGCTCAGCTAGCTGGGCACTGGAAAATCATAGAGAGTTGTATAATAGCTCATTTTAAAGGCAATTGCAACATCTAGTCACTTTTGTAATTAAAAATAAAATACTTTTTAAAGTAGAATCAATTTTGTCAAAAAAATTGCATTTTTGATGTATTTTCATACTGCAGTCTTTTCAAAGATATTTGAATTTTGAAGCAATAAAACAGTTCATGGTAATGAACTCTATAGTAATCCGGGTTGCAGCGGTAGCTAGCAACCTAGTAAGAGACGATCACCTCCAATGTTAAGAAATATAAAACCCCCCAACTCCTAAAAAAAGAGTCAAATCAAAACAAAAAGTACACCATTAGAACCGCCTTGTCCGAATCCTCTATAAAGAAAACTTACCGCCCTTTGGCTTGAATAACAAAGAAAATATATTGGCTTGAAAATCAAGAAAATAGACTTTTACCACGTTATTCTCCACAAACGGGATATTTTTTCTTTCCGCTTTTTTTTCCTGCTCAGCTAGCTGGGCACTGGAAAATCATAGAGAGTTGTATAATAGCTCATTTTAAAGGCAATTGCAACATCTTGTCACTTTTGTAATTAAAAATAAAATTCTTTTTAAAGTAGAATCAATTTTGTCAAAAAATTGCATTTTTGATGTATTTTCATACTGCAGTCATTTCAAAGATATTTGAATTTTGAAGCAATAAAACAGTTCATGGTATTACAGTATTCCAGGTGTAGTTACATTACATAAAGGATCGATGTGGTTCATTATAAATTATAAAGGTTTAGAGCTTTTAATGTTCGAAGATTATAGAGTTAAAAATTTTCCAATACCGGGAATCAAACCCGGGCCTTCTAGATGAAAGCCAGCTATCATATCCGCTACACCATATGGGACTATAAAACAGCATGATTTAAGAACCATATGCATATTATTATTTCATCGTACCATCCGGGTTGCAGCGGTAGCTAGCAACCTAGTAAGAGACGATCGCATCCAATGTTAAGAAATATAAAACCCCCCAACTCCTTAAAAAAGGAGTCAGATTATAACAAAAAGTACACCATTAGAACCGCCTTCTCCGAATCCTCTATAAAGGAAACTTACCGCCCTTTGGCTTGAATAACCAAGAAAATATATTGGCTTGAAAATCAAGAAAATAGACTTTTACCACGTTATTCTCCATAAACGGGATATTTTTTTCTTTCCGCTTTTTTTCCTGCTCAGCTAGCTGGGCACTGGAAAATCATAGAGAGTTGTATAATAGCTCATTTTAAAGACAATTGCAACATCTAGTCACTTTTGTAATTAAAAATAAAATACTTTTTAAAGTAGAATCAATTTTGTCAAAAAAATTGCATTTTTGATGTATTTTCATACTGCAGTCTTTTCAAAGATATTGGAATTTTGAAGCAATAAAACAGTTCATGGTAATGAACTCTATAGTAATAATAGCTACTTGTCTCAATAGTAACCGAAACTCTTGGAACCAAAATTTTCTTTTTTGTCTTAATCGCTAAAATTATTATTTAAACTGCAAAAATATTTATGATGCATAATCATTAATATTAATTTTTTAATTTAAACAACAAAAATACATGAAAATTCAAAAATTAGTTTTGCTTTTTGTCTCCTGTAAGATAAATTTTTACAATAAAGAACGACACCTAGCCCATGTTAACTGAAACATAAATAGGGTTTATGTAATTCCCATCAGTATCATGGCTGTTTACATTAAAAGACGATCATTGGAATAACATACTACTGCATACATTGGACTTAGTTAGCTACTTGATTGCTTGAGGCTCGTCTCTTACTATTTCAAAGAAGAAATAAACGTAGGTTTTTTCCTGTTTGTAATAATATAGCATGAAATTACATTAAAAGACGATCATTTTAATATCTGGGTTGCAGCGGTAGCTAGCAACCTAGTAAGAGACGATCACCTCCAATGTTAAGAAATATAAAACCCCCCGACTCCTAAAAAGAGAGTCAGATCAAAACAAAAAGTACACCATTAGAACCGCCTTGTCCGAATCCTCTATAAATGAAACTTACCGCCCTTTGGCTTGAATATCAAAGAAAATATATTGGCTTGAAAATCAAGAAAATAGACTTTTACCACGTTATTCTCCACAAACGGGATATTTTTTTCTTTCCGCTTTTTTTTCCTGCTCAGCTAGCTGGGCACTGGAAACTCATTATTCGGGTTGCAGCGGTAGCTAGCAACCTAGTAAGAGACGATCACGTCCAATGTTAAGAAATATAAAAACCCCTAACTCCTAGAAAAATAGTCAGATCAAAACAAAAAGTACACCATTAGAACCGCCGTGTCCGAAACCCCTATAAAGGAAACTTACCACCCTTTGGCTTGAATAACAAAGAAAATATATTGGCTTGAAAATCAAGAAAATTGACTTTAACCACGTTATTCTGCACAAACGGGATATTTTTTCTTTCTTTTGTTTCCAGAGATAGCTTGGCACTGGAACATCGTAGAGAGTTGTTCAATGGCTCATTTTAAAGGAAATCTCTAGATCTAGCGCCTTTTGCACTTAATTTTTTTATCAATTATTTTTCACGAAAAACTTAATTTTGTATATACAATATTGATCAATGACGTCATAGTCATTCGATGTAGTACATAAGGGCTCGATCATCGAATTTAAGCTGAAACTAAGTAAAGGACAATTATGCCTCCATATATTCACAGTGATGTATAAGATTTCCCATTACATCTGTAAACTGTTCCACAGTTGCCGGTCCATACCTTGGAAGCTTTTCACTAAATCCGGGATGCAGCGGTAGCTAGCAACCTAGTAAGAGACGATCACGTCCAATGTTAAGAAATATAAAAACCCATATCCGGGTTGCAGCGGTAGCTAGCAACCTAGTAAGAGACGATCACGTCCAATGTTAAGAAATATAAAAACCCATAGTTCTTAAAAAAAGAGTCAGATCAAAACAAAAAGTACACCATTAGAACCGCCTTGTCCGAAACCCCTATAAAGGAAACTTACTCTCCCTTTGGCTTGAACAGCAAAGAAAATATATTGGCTTGAAAATCAAGAAAAGTGGCAGCTACTACAACGTTATTCTGCCACAAACGGGATATTTTTTTCTTTTTTCCTCTTTTTCTTTCTGCATCTAGAGATAGCTGGGCACTGGAACATCGTAGAGAGCTGTATCAATAGCTCATTTTAAAGGAAATTGCAACATCTGGGTTAAAAATTTATAGTAACTAAAATAAATTATTTCTAAAAGAGAATAAATTTTGTCCACCAAAAACTGCATTTTGATGTCTTTTCACACTGCAGTCTTTCAAACATAATCGTATACCAGCGGTAAGAATTGAACCCACGCCTCTGAAGAGACTGGTGGCTAACACCAGTGCCTTGGACCACTCGGCCAGGCTGCCTCTCATAAATAAATATATATGTGAATTTGGGTTGCAGCAGTAGCTAGCAACCTAGTAAGAGACGATCAGTCCAATGCTAAGAAATATAAAAACCCAAAACTCCTAAAAATAGAGTCAGATCAAAACAAAAGTACATCATTAGAAATACCTTGTCTGAAACCCTACTAGATAAATAATGAACGTCATCATAGTTTTATATTAGAGTTATGACGTGAATAGAGTGACGTCATAATTAGTATATAAGGAAAGTCAAAACTGAAAATTCTCTCATTCTTGATTAGAATAATGGTTAGATCAAAGCAGGCTATACGCAAGTTGAAGAAAGAGTACTACACAAACAACAGAGATAGTAACTTGATTATAATAAAGATCAAACTCTTCCCTATACTAACTTGCATACGCAACTTCACTATAGTCCGGGTTGCAGCGGTAGCTAGCAATCCGGGTTGCAGCGGTAGCTAGCAAACTAGTAAGAGACGATCACGTCCAATGTTAAGAAATATAAAAAACCATAGCTCCTAAAAAAGGAGTCAGATCAAAACAAAAAGTACACCATTAGAACCGCCTTGTCCGAAACCCCTTTATAGGAAATTTTCTTTCCCTTGGCTTGAACAGCAAGGGAAATATAGTGGCTTGAAAATCAAGAAAATTGACTTTAACCACGTTATTCTCCCCAAACGGGATATTTTTTTCTCTTTTCTTTGTATCCAGAGATAGCTTGGAACTGGAACATCGTAGAGGGTTGTTCAATAGCTCATCCTAAAGGAAATTAGTTGGGTTAAAAATCTATAGTAACTAAAATAAATTATTTCTAAAAGAGAATAAATTTTTCCAATAAAAACTGTATTTTTGATGCAGTGACGTCATAATTACTATATAAGAAACGTCAAAACTGTGTATCCGGGTTGCAGCGGTAGCTAGCAACCTAGTAAGAGACGATCACGTCCAATGTTAAGAAATTAGTACAGTAAAGAACGATCTCTCTCCCATACTAACTAATATGTTGTGGTTTTATTTACAGTAAAGAATCAGGTTTGCAGCAGTAGCTAGCAATCCGGGTTGCAGCGGTAGCTAGCAACCTAGTAAGAGACGATCACGTCCAATGTTAAGATATGTAAAAACCCATAGTTCCTAAGAAAGGAGTCAGATCAAAACAAAAAGTACACCATTAGAACCGCCTTGTCTGAAACCCCTTGAAAGGAAACTTACCGCCCTTTGGCTTGAACAGCAAGGGAAGTATATTGGCTTGATCCGGGTTGCAGCGGTAGCTAGCAACCTAGTAAGAGACGATCACGTCCAATGTTAAGAAATATAAAAACCCATAGTTCCTAATAAAGGAGTCAGATCAAAACAAAAAGTAAACCATTAGAACCGCCTTGTCCGAAACCCCTGTATAGGAAACTTTCTGTCCCTTGGCTTGAACAGCAAGGGAAATATATTGGCTTGAAAATCAAGAAAATTGACTTTAACCACGTTATTCTCCCCAAACGGGATATTTTTTTCTCTTTTTCTTTTTTTTTTCTTTTCCACAGATAGCTTGGCACTGGAACATCGTAGAGGGTTGTTCAATAGCTCATTTTAAAGGAAATTAATTGGGTTAAAAATCTATAGTAACTAAAATAAATTATTTCTAAAAGAGAATTTATTTTTCCACCAAAAACTGCATTTTTGATGTCTTTTCACACTGCAGTCTTTCAAACATAATCGTATACCAGCGGTAAGATTTGAACCCACGCCTCCGAAGAGACTGGTGGCTAACACCAGTGTCTTGGACCACTTGGCCAGGCTGCCTCTCATAAATAAATATATATGTGAATTTGGGTTGCAGTCCGGGTTGCAGCGGTAGCTAGCAACCTAGTAAGAGACGATCACGTCCAATGTTAAGAAATATAAAAACCCATAGTTCTTAAAAAAAGAGTCAGATCAAAACAAAAAGTACACCATTAGAACCGCCTTGTCCGAAACTTCTGCATAGTAAAATTTCTGTCCCTTGGCTTGAACAGCAAGGGAAATATATTGGCTTGAAAATCAAGAAAAGTGGCAGCTACTACAACATTCTGCCTAAACGGGATATTTTTTTCTTTTTTTTTTCTTTTTTTTTCTTTTTTTGTATCCATAGATAGTTTGGCAATGGAACATCGTAGAGGGTTGTTCAATAGCTCATTTTAAAGGAAATTAATTGGGTTAAAAATCTATAGTAACTAAAATAAATTATTTCTAAAAGAGAATAAATTTTTCCACCAAAAACTGCATTTTGATGTCTTTTCACACTGCAGTCTTTCAAACATAATCGTATACCAGCGGTAAGAATTGAACCCACGCCTCTGAAGAGACTGGTGGCTAACACCAGTGCCTTGGACCACTCGGCCAGGCTGCCTCTCATAAATTTATAATAAAGATCGAACTCTTCCCTATACTAACTTGCATACGCAACTTCACTATAGTTAAGATTATTACTACTTAAGAACGACACAGATGTAAATTCTCTCATTCTTGATTAGAATAATGGTTAGATCGAAGCAAGCTATACAAAATTTGAAAAAACAGTACTACACAAACAACAGAGATAGTATCTTGAAAAGAGAAAAGCAAAGGTATTCAACCGACCAGGCGCATCGAGAAGTAAAAATTGAGAGAGCAAAACAAAGGTATTCAACCGACCAGGCGTATCGAGAAGTAATAATTGAGAGAGAAAAACAAAGGTATTCAACCGACCAGGCGCATCGAGAAGTAAAAATTGAGAGAGCAAAACAAAGGTATTCAACCGACCAGGCGTATCGAGAAGTAATAATTGAGAGAGCAAAACAAAGGTATTCAACCGACCAGGCGTATCGAGAAGTAATAATTGAGAGAGCAAAACAAAACAGCAAGATGTGTTATCACAATGATGAAGATTATAGACATGCAAAAATTGAGACAGCCAAACAAAAGATCAAGGAGCGTTACTGGGGTGACAAAATCTATAATGAAAAAATTAAATTCTCTGCGAGGTTGTACCGAAGAACGCATAAGGACAAAGGGAAATATTACATTCAGAAATACAAGAAGATGGCAAAAATGCAGGCTGATCTTTGTAAATTGAGAAACATTTTACGCATGTTTTATCGGGATCACAAAAAGTATTCAAAATTACAGATTAAAGTTCTCTTTGAAAGAGCGGATGCTGTTGAAAAGTCGGCTAGAAATTCCTTGGCAAAGCTTCATAGTAATATCCAAAAGAAATGTTGTCAGTTTAACGAAAAGCTTCCAAGGTATGGATTGGCAACTGCGGAACAGTTTATAGATGCAATGGAAAATGTTAGACAACACAGTGAATATACGGAGGCGTACTTCTTATAAAATTCGTATATTAATTTTGGAAGGAACAATTGCAGTTTATGTAGCAGCAATAAAAATATATATACAAGCATACCTATCAACAGCGAAGGAAAAGCAATGTTTTTCAATTATGGCGAAAACGAGCCTGTTAGGGTTATTAGTAAATGTGTTTGTAAGACTAATGATTTAGAACAAATTCCTGGAACACCGACTCAAGAAAAAAGCATTTCTAACTGTGTTTTAAACAGTTCGTTTAGTTCTACTGAATATTTGGCAAAAAATTCTCTGTGTAGTAGAACAAACTGTCCTGAAAAGTACGAGACAACTATTGTTATAATAAAGATCGAACTCTTCCCTATACTAACTTGCATACGCAACTTCACTATAGTTAAGATTACAGTATTTATATTATACATCATTATAAATTATAAAAGGTTCAAATGTTCGAAGATTATAGAGTTAAAAATTTTTCCACACCGGGAATCGAACCAGAGCCTGTTAAGTGAAAGTTAACTATCCTAGCCACTAGACCATATGGAACCATAAAGTAGTATGATTTAAGAGCCATATGCATATTATTATTTCACCATACCAATTATAATAAGGCCAAAACAAAATCGTCGACTTGCAACCTTACTTTTGACACATTAGTTAAATCTTCATCAGGCTTAAAAAATGTTTTGCTAGTTTTACATGAAAGAACGAAACTTAGCCCATAGTAGCAGAAATAAGAATATCTAGGTTGCAGCGGTAGCTAGCAACCTATTACATAATCCCGGTTTAAGTGGTAGCTAGCAACCTAGTAAGAAACGCCAAATTAAAAGATGATCATTAGAAGAACAAACAATTGCTTATATTGGACTTAGTTAGCTGCCTGATTCTTTGAGGTTCGTCTCTTACTATTCCAAAGATTATAATAAAGAACGACCTCTTGCCTATACTAAATTTTATACGCCACTTAATTATAGTATAGGTTAGTAATTCAAGAGATAGCATGGCACTGGAACATCGTAGCGAGTTGTTCAATGGCTCATTTTAAAGGAAATTAATTGGGTTAAAAACATTTTGTAATTAAAACAAATTATTTTTATTACATTAAGAAATTTTAATTATGTTCCTTAAGTTATAATAAAGATCGAACTCTTCCCTATACTAACTTGCATAGGCAACTTCACTATAGTGAAGATTACAGTATTTATATTATACATCATTATAAATTATAAAAGGTTTGAATCTTCGAAGATTATAGAGTTAAAAATTTTCCCACACCGGGAATCGAACCCGGTTCTCCTAAGTGAAAGTTACCTATCCTAGCCACTAGACCAAATGGGACCAAAAACAAGTATGATTTAAGAACCATATGCATATTATTATTTCACCATACCAATTATAATAAGGCCAATACAAAATCGTCGAATTGCAACCTTAATTTTGACACATCAGTTAAATCTTCATCAGACTTAAAAACTGTTTTGCTAGTTTTGCAGTAAAGAATTACATTAAAAGACGATCACTGAAATAACAAACCATTCCATACATTGGACTTAGTTAGCTACTTGATTGTTTGAGTTTCGTCTCTTACTATTTAAAAGAAGAAAAAGCCGTAGGCTTTTTCCTGTTTGTATTTATAGTTAAAAAACGAACTCAAGTCCAAAGAAACTGAACACTGTGGTTCATTCATATTATCTTCATTATTTTAGCTAGAATGTAAATAAACAAGTTTCTTTTTTAAATTTTAAATTGAAAAGATAGTGCTTTTAATTCAACATATTAAAAGTTCTACCCGACGGGGAATCGAACCCCCGTCTCCCAGGTAACAAGTGGCCATACTTACCATTAGACTATCGAACACTTATAAAATAAAATTTACATATAAGATATGATAACAATTTTTTAATTCAGGTTACATAAAGGCTCGATCCTCGAATTTTTACATTAAAGAACGAACTTTAGTCCATATCCGGGTTGCAGCGGTAGCTAGCAACCTAGTAAGAGACGATCACGTCCAATGTTAAGAAATATAAAAACCCTTAACTCCTAAAAAAGGAATCAGATCAAAACAAAAAGTACACCATTAGAACCGCCTTGTCCGAAACCCCTGTATAGTAAAATCTCTGTCCCTTGACTTGAACAGCAAGGGAAATATATTGGCTTGAAAATCAAGAAAAGTGGCAGCTACTACAACATTCTGCCTAAACGGGATATTTTTTTCTCTTTTCTTTGTTTCCAGAGATAGCTTGGCACTGGAACATCGTAGAGGGTTGTTCAATAGCTCATTTTAAAGGAAATTAATTGGGTTAAAAACCTTTTGTAACTAAAATAAATTATTTCCAAAAGAGAATACATTTTTCCACCAAAAACTGAATTTTTGATGTCTTTTCACACTGTTAGAGACGATCAGTCCAATGCTAAGAAATATAACAAAACTCCTAAAAATAGAATCAAATCAAAACAAAAGTACATCATTAGAATTACGTTGTCTGATACCCTACTAGATAAATATTGAATGTCGTCATAGTTTTATATTAGAGCTATGACGTGAATAGAAAAACACGAAATTATATTGTTGTTTCTGAAGACGTCATGAAATAATATCATTGCGCTATGACGTCATCATGAAATAAAATCATTACGCCGTGACGTCATAATTACTATATAAGAAGCGTCAGGACTGTAAATGTTCTCATTCATAATTACATAATGGTTTCAATCAAGCAAGCTGCACGCAAGTTGAAAAAACAGTACTACACAAACAACAGAGATAGTATCTTGAAAATAAAAAAAGCAAAGGTATTCAACCGACCAGGCGTATCGAGAAGTAATCAAACATTACAGTAAAGAACGATCTTTCGTCCATATCTGGGTTGCAGCGGAAGCTAGCAACCTAGTAAGAGACGATCACGTCCAATGTTAAGAAATATAAAAACCCATAGTTCCTAAGAATGGAGTCAGATCAAAACAAAAAGTACACCATTAGAACCGCCTTGTCCGAAACCTCTATAAAGGAAACTTACCGCCTTTTGGCTTGAATAACAAAGAAAATATATTGGCTTGAAAATCATGAAAATTGACTTTTACCACGTTATTCTCCCCAAACGGGATATTTTTTTCTCTTTTCTCTTTTCTTTGTTTCCAGAGTATAATAAAGAACGACTTGCCTATACTAAATTTTATGCGCCACTTAATTATAGTTAAGGTTTCCCGGGTTGTCCGGGTTGCAGCGGTAGCTAGCAACCTAGTAAGAGACGATCACGTCCAATGTTAAGAAATATAAAAACCCATAGTTCCTAAAAAAAGAGTCAGATCAAATCCGGGTTGCAGCGGTAGCTAGCAACCTAGTAAGAGACGATCACGTCCAATGTTAAGAAATATAAAAACCCATAGTTCTTAAAAAAAGAGTCAGATCAAAACAAAAGTACACCATTAGAACCGCCTGGTCCGAAACCCCTGCATAGTAAAATGTCTGTCCCTTGGCTTGAACAGAAAGTTAAATATATTGGCTTGAAAATCAAGAAAAGTGTAAGCTACTACAACATTCTGCCTAAACGGTATATTTTTTTCTTTTTTTCTTTTTTTTTTCTTTTGTATCCAGAGATAGCTTGGCACTGGAACATCGTAGAGGGTTGTTCAATAGCTCATTTTAAATGAAATTAATTGGGTTAAAAATCTATAGTAACTAAAATAAATTATTTCTAAAAGAGAATAAATTTTTCCAATAAAAACTGTATTTTGATGCATTGACGTCATAAGTACTATATAAGAAACGTCAAAACTGTAAATGGTCTCATTCATGAATACATAATTATAATAAAGATCGAACTCTTCCCTATACTAACTTGCATACGCAACTTCACTATAGTTAATATAGTTAAGATTACTATAATAAAGATCGAACTCTTCCCTATACTAACTTGCATAGGCAACTTCACTATAGTGAAGATTACAGTATTTATATTATACATCATTATAAATTATAAAAGGTTCGAATGTTTGAAGATTATAGAGTTAAAAATTTTCCCAAACCGGGAATCGAACCCGGTCCTCCTAAGTGAAAGTTAACTATCCTAGCCACTAGACCAAATGGGACCATAAACAAGTTTGATTTAAGAACCATATGCATATTATTATTTCACCATACCAATTATAATAAGGCCAAAACAAAATCGTCGAATTGCAACCTTACTTTTGACACATCAGTTAAATCTTCATCAGACTTAAAAACTGTTTTGCTAGTTTTGCAGTAAAGATTATAATAAAGAACGACCTCTTGCCTATACTAGATTTTATACGCCACTAAATTATAGTATAGGTTAGTAATTCAACAGATAGCATGGCACTGGAATTACAATAAAAGACGATCATTGGAATAACAAACAATTGTATACATTGGAATTAGCTGGCTACTTGATTGCTTGAGACTCGTCTCTTACTATTTCAAAGAAGAAAAGGCCGTAGGCTTTTTCCTATGTGTAATCCGGGTGGCAGCGGTAGCTAGCAACCTAGTAAGAGACGATCATCCGGGTTGCAGCGGTAGCTAGCAACCTAGTAAGAGACGATCACGTCCAATTTTAAGAAATATAAAAACCCCTAACTCCTAGAAAAATAGTCAGATCAAAACAAAAAGTACACCATTAGAACCGCCTTGTCCGAAACCCCTATACAGGAAACTTACCACCCTTTGGCTTGAATAACAAAGAAAATATATTGGCTTGAAAATCAAGAAAATTGACTTTAACCACGTTATTCTGCACAAACGGGATATTTTTTTCTTTCTTTTGTTTCTAGAGATAGCTTGGCACTGGAACATCGTAGAGAGTTGTTCAATGGCTCATCCGGGTTGCAGCGGTAGCTAGCAACCTAGTAAGAGACGATCACGTCCAATGTTAAGAAATATAGAAACCCCTAACTCCTAAAAACAGAGTCAGATCAAAACAAAAAGTACACCATTAGAACCGCCTTGTCCGAAACCCCTATAAAGGAAACTTACCGCCCTGCGGCTTGAATAACAAAGAAAATATATTGGCTTGATAATCAAGAAAATTGACTTTAACCACGTTATTCTCCACAAACGGGATATTTTTTCTTTCTTTCATTTCCACAGATAGCTTGGCACTGGAACATCGCAGAGAGTTGTTCAATGGCTCATTTTAAAGGAAATCTCTAGATCTAGCGCTATTTGTACTTAATTTTTTTTTTTAATTAATTTTGTTTTACGAAAAACTTAATTTTTTATATACAATATTAATCAATGACGCCATAGTCTTTGGATGTAGTTAGTACATAAAGTCTGGATAATCGAATTAAAGCTGAAACTAAGTAAAGAACAATTATGCCTCCATATATTCACAGTGATGTATAAAATTTCCCATTACATCTGTAAACTGTTTCACAGTTGCCGGTTCATACCTTGGAAGCTTTTCACTAAACATGCAACATTTCTTTTGGATATTACTATGAAGTTTTGCGAAATTACATCCGGGTTGCAGCGGTAGCTAGCAACCTAGTAAGAGACGATCACGTCCAATGTTAAGAAATATAAAAACCCATAGTTCTTAAAAAAAGAGTCAGATCAAAACAAAAAGTACACCATTAGAACCGCCTTGTCCGAAACCCCTGCATAGTAAAATTTCTGTCCCTTGGCTTGAACAGCAAGGGAAATATATTGGCTTGAAAATCAAGAAAAGTGGCAGCTACTACAACATTCTGCCTAAACGGGATATTTTTTTCTTTTTTTATTTTTTTTTTCTTTTTTATAAAGATATAGATTTGAAATGGAACAACGTATAGTGTTGTTCAATATATCATTTTAAAGGAAATTAATTGGGTTAAAAATCTATAGTAACTAAAATAAATTATTTATAAAAGAGAATAAATTTTTCCACCAAAAACTGCATTTTGATGTCTTTTCACACTGCAGTCTTTCAAACATAATCGTATACCAGCGGTAAGAATTGAACCCACGCCTCTGAAGAGACTGGTGGCTAACACCAGTGCCTTGGACCACTCGGCCAGGCTGCCTCTCATAAATAAATATATATGTGAATTTGGGTTGCAGCAGTAGCTAGCAACCTAGTAAGAGACGATCAGTCCAATGCTAAGAAATATAAAAACCCAAAACTCCTAAAAATAGAGTCAGATCAAAACAAAAGTACATCATTAGAAATACCTTGTCTGAAACCCTACTAGATAAATAATGAACGTCATCATAGTTTTATATTAGAGTTATGACGTGAATAGAGTGACGTCATAATTAGTATATAAGGAAAGTCAAAACTGAAAATTCTCTCATTCTTGATTAGAATAATGGTTAGATCAAAGCAGGCTATACGCAAGTTGAAGAAAGAGTACTACACAAACAACAGAGATAGTAACTTGAAAAGAAAAAAGCAAAGGTATTCAACCGACCAGGCGTATCGAGAAGTAATAATTGAGAGAGCAAAAGAAAACAGCAAGATGTGTTATCACAATGATGAAGATTATAGACATGCAAAAATTGAGACAGCCAAACAAAAGATCAAGGAACGGTATGGTAATGATGAACATTACAGAGAAGCAAGAATTGAGCAGGCTAAACAAAAGATCAAGGAGCGTTATCACAATGATAAACTTTATAGAGAAGCAACAATTGAGCAGGCTAGATACAGTAAAGAACGATCTCTCGCCCATAGTAACTGATATATGGTGGTTCCAGGGGTAGCTGCAAGCTATCCAGATTGCAGCGGTAACCGGGTTGCAGCGGCAGCTGTAACCTGGAGTCTCTTTCCTAGTTTATGACTCAAACAAGTTTATATTAAAAGACGATCATTGGAATAACAAACAATTGCATACATTGGAATTAGTTAGCTACTTGATTGTTTGAGGTTCGTCTCTTACTATTTTAAAGATCCGGGTTGCAGCGGTAGCTAGCAACCTAGTAAGAGACGATCACGTCCAATGTTAAGAAATATAAAAACCCATAGCTCCTAACAAAGGAGTCAGATCAAATTCGAAAGTACACCATTAGAACCGCCTTGTCCGAAACCCCTGTATAGGAAACTTTCTGTCCCTTGGCTTGAAACAGCAAGGGAAATATATTGGCTTGAAAATCAAGAAAAGTGGTAGCTATTACAACATTCTGCCTAAACGGGATATTTTTTTCTTTTTTCTTCTTTTCCAGAGATAGCTTGGCACTGGAACATCGTAGAGAGTTGTTCAATGGCTCATTTCAAAGGAAATTAATTGGGTTAAAAATCTATAGTAACTAAAATAAATTATTTCTAAAAGAGAATAAATTTTTCCACCAAAAACTGCATTTTTGGTGTCTATTCACACTGCAGTATTTCAAACATTATACCAGCGGTAAGATTTGTTATAATAAAGAACGAACCCTCGCTTATACTAACTCAAATCTTTAATATATTCCGGGTTGCAATGGTAGTCACATTAAAAGGCAATCGTTGGAATAACAAACAATTGCATACATTGGACTTAGTTAGCTGCCTGATTTTTTAAGAGTCGTCTCTTACTACTCCAGAGAAGAAAAAGCCGTAGGCTTTTTCCTGTTTGTAATCAGGGTTTACATAATCTGATTTATCAATCTCGGTTGCAGCGGTAGTTATCCGGGTTCCAGCGGTAGCTAGCAATCTAGTAAGATACGATCACGTCCAATGTTAAGAAATATAAAAACCCATAGTTCCTAACAAAGGAGTCAGATCAAATTCAAAAGTACACCATTAGAACCGCCTTGTCCGAAACCCCTGTATAGGAAACTTTCTGTCCCTTGGCTTGAAACAGCAAGGGAAATATATTGGTACACTAAAGAACGATCTCTCTCCAATAGTAACTGATGTATTACATTAATCCGGGTTGCAGCGGTAGCTAGCAACCTAGTAAGAGACGATCACGTCCAATGTTAAGAAATATAAAAACCCATAGTTCTTAAAAAAAGAGTCAGATCAAAACAAAAAGTACACCATTAGAACCGCCTTGTCCGAAACCCCTGCATAGTAAAATTTCTGTCCCTTGGCTTGAACAGCAAGGGAAATATATTGGCTTGAAAATCAAGAAAAGTGGCAGCTACTACAACATTCTGCCTAAACGGGATATTTTTTTCTTTTTTTTCTTTTTTTTTCTTTTTTTGTATCCAGAGATAGCTTGGCACTGGAACATCGTAGAGGGTTGTTCAATAGCTCATTTTAAAGGAAATTAATTGGGTTAAAAATCTATAGTAACTAAAATAAATTATTTCTAAAAGAGAATAAATTTTTCCACCAAAAACTGCATTTTGATGTCTTTTCACACTGCAGTCTGTCAACCATAATCGTATACCAGCGGTAAGAATTGAACCCACGCCTCTGAAGAGACTGGTGGCTAACACCAGTGCCTTGGACCACTCGGCCAGGCTGCCTCTCATAAATAAATATATATGTGAATTTGGGTTGCAGCAGTAGCTAGCAACCTAGTAATAGACGATCAGTCCAATGCTAAGAAATATAAAACCCAAAACTCCTACAAATAGAGTCAGATCAAAACAAAAGTACATCATTAGAAATACCTTGTCTGAAACCCTACTAGATAAATAATGAACGTCGTAGCTTGGCACTGGAACATCGCTACTAAGATAGCTTGGCACTGGAACATCGTAGAGAGTTGTTTAATGGCTCATTGTAAAGTAAATTAATGGGGTTAAAAACTTTTTGTAGTTATAAAACAAATTATTTTTAAATAGAATCATTTTTCTTACGAAATTACATTAAAAGAAGATCATTACTATAACAAACCATTGCATACATTGGACTTAGTTAGCTACTTTATTGTTTGAGGTTCGTCTCTTACTATTTCACGGAAGAAAAAGCCGTAGGATTTTTCCTGTTTGTAATTCGGGTTGCAGTGGTAGCTAGCAACCTAGTCCAGGTTGCAGCGGTAGCTATCAACCTAGTAAGAGACGATCACGTCCAATGTTAAGAAATATAAAAACCCATAACTCCTAAAAAAAGTTAGACAAAAGCTTATAATAAAGAACGAACTCTTGCCCTTAGTTACCTATGTCTTGTCAAATTAGCTAATTAATTTCACTGGATTTTGTTTTAAAAATAATTCCCACACCGGGATTCGAACCCAAACTAATTGGTTGAAAGCCAACTATCCTAAGCCACTGGACCATATGAGATACGTGTAGAAAGCTATTAATTGTCTTATGATATCTTATAGCATAAATTTCATCGGATATAGCTGAAACCTAGTAAAGAACAAACCAAGGCACATAGTAACTAAAACTTTTATCCGGGTTGCAGCGGTAGCTAGCAACCTAGTAAGAGACGATCACGTCCAATGTTAAGAAATATAAAAACCCATAGTTCCTAAAAAAGGAGTCAGATCAAAACAAAAAGTACACCATTAGAACCGCCTTGTCCGAAAGCCCTGTTTAGGAAACTTTCGGTCCCTTGGCTTGAACAGCAAGGGAAATATCTTGGCTTGAAAATCAAGAAAAGTGGCAGCTACAACAACATTCTGCCTAAACGGGATATTTTTTTCTTTCTTTTTTTCTTTTCCAAAGATAGCTTGGCACTGGAACATCGTAGAGGTTTGTTCAATAGCTCATTTTAAAGGAAATTAATTGGGTTAAAAACCTTTTGTAACTAAAATAAATTATTTCTAAAAGAGAATAAATTTTTCCACCAAAAACTGCATTTTTGATGTCTTTTCACACTGCAGTCTTTCAAACATAATCGTATACCAGCGGTAAGATTTGAACCCACGCCTCCGAAGAGACTGGTGGCTAACACCAGTGCCTTGGACCACTCGGCCAGGCTGCCTCTCATAAATAACTATATATGTGAATCTGGGTTGCAGCAGTAGCTAGCAATCTAGTAAGAGACGATCAGTCCAATGATAAGAAATATAACAAAACTCCTAAAAATACAGTCAGATCAAAACAAAAGTACATCATTAGAATTACCTTGTCTGAAACCCTACTCGATAAATAATGAATGTCGTCATAGTTTTATATTAGAGCTATGACGTGAATAGAAAAACACGAAATTATATTGTTGTTTCTGAAGACGTCATGTTATAATTATAATAAGAGACTAACCTCAAAGAATCATCCGGGTTGCAGCGGTAGCTAGCAACCTAGTAAGAGACGATCACTTCCAATGTTAAGAAATATAAAACCCCCCAACTCCTAAAAAAAGAGTCAGATCAAAACAAAAAGTACACCATTAGAACCGCCTTGTCCGAATCCTCTATAAAGGAAACTTACCGCCCTTTGGCTTGAATAACAAAGAAAATATATTGGCTTGAAAATCAAGAAAATTGACTTTTACCACGTTACTCTCCACAAACGGGATATTTTTTTCTTTCCGCTTTTTTTCCTGCTCAGCTAGCTGGGCACTGGAAAATCATAGAGAGCTGTATAATAGCTCATTTTAAAGGAAATTGCAACATCTAGTCACTTTTGTATTTAAAAATAAAATACTTTTTAAAGTAGAATCAATTTTGTCAAAAAATTGCATTTTTGATGTATTTTCATACTGCAGTCTTTTCAAAGATTTACATTAAAGGACGAACTTTAGTCCATATTAACTGGAATCCGGGTTGCGGTGGTAGCTACCAACCTAGTAAGAGACGATCACGCCCCATAGTAAAAATGAAATAGTTACATTAAAATACGATCATTGGAATAAAGACCATTGCATACATTGGACTTAGATAGCTACTTGATTGTTTGAGGTTTGTCTCTTTCTATTTCAAAGAAGAAAAAGCCGTAGGCTTTTTTCCTGTTTGTAATCAAGGTTTATCCGGGTTGCAGCGGTAGCTAACAACCTAGTAGTACACTATTAGAACCGCCTTGTCCAAAACTTCTATATAGCAAACTTACCGTCCTTTTGCTTGAATAATAAAGAAAATATATTGGCTTGAAAATCAAAAAAATTGACTTTAACCACGTTATTCTCCACAAACGGCATCTTTTTTTCTTTCTTCTTTTTCACAGATGGTTTGGCCCTGGAACATCGCAGAGAGTTGTTCAATGGCTCGTTTTAAAGGAAATCTCTAGATCTAGTGCCATTTGTTCTTAATTTTGTTTTAAATAGAATCAATTTCTTACGAAAAACTTAATTTTTTATGTACAATATTGATCAATGATGTCATAGTCGATGGATGTAGTTAGTACATAAAGGCTCGATCATCAAATAAAATAAAGCTGAAGCTAAGTAAAGGAAAATTATGCCTCCATAAAGCCACAGTGATGTCTAATATATCCCATTTCATTCAAGCTATCTTTCAATTCAAGCTAGAAAAATACTTTAAAATTTTAAAATTAGTTTAGTTTTGGTTAGGTTCTAATTTCCCGACGTGGGATTTAATACTTATTTCCAGTCAAAAAAATAAAATTTTTTTATATATCTTATTTTTCAGTTTAGAATCTCTATAGTTATTATGTAAACTGCAAAACATTTATGATATCTGAGCAATAATTTTAATCTTTTCATTCAAACTAACAAAATACCTAAAAATTTAAAAATTAGTTTTTTTGTTAGGTTATGGGTACTTGATACGAGACTTATAAAATTATAATAGGATAATTAAGATAGTAATAAGATGCCTTCTAAGTGAATTATACATAATTTAAAAAAACAGTACTACACAAAAAACAGAGATGGCATCTTGAAAAGAGAAAAGTAAAGGTATTGAACTGACCAGGCGTATCGAGATGCAAAAATTGATTGTGACAAACAGCGTTATTATAAAGAAGAAGTTTATACACATGCAAAAATTGAGACAGCCAAACAAAAGAGCAAGAAACGGTATGATAATGATAAAGATTACCGAAACAAACATAAGAAAAAAGTTGCTACCAGAATAATGGGTATATATTGGGGTGAAAAAAGCTATAATGAAAAAATTAAAACCTCTGCGAGGCTTTACCAAAGAACGCGTAAGGACAAAGTGAAAAATTACATTCAGAAGTCCAAAAAGATGGCAAAAATGCGTTCCTATCTTCGTAAATTGAGAAACATTTTACGGATGTTTCACCAGGATTCCGAAAAGTATTCAAAATTACAGATTAAAATTCTCTTTGAAAGAGCGGATGCTGTTGAAAAGTTGGCTAAAAATGCTCTGGTAAAACTTATCCGGGTTGCAGCGGTAGCTAGCAACCTAGTAAGAGACGATCACGTCCAATGTTAAGAAATGTGAAAACCCATAGTTCCTAAAAAAGGAGTCAGATCAAAACAAAAAGTACACCATTCGAACCGCCTTGTCCGAAACCCCTGCATAGTAAAATTTCTGTCCCTTGGCTTGAACAGCAAGGGAAATATATTGGCTTGAAAATCAAGAAAAGTGG
Organism: Artemia sp. Qi Xiang Cuo; assembly: GCF_049724085.1. Taxonomy (NCBI): domain Eukaryota; kingdom Metazoa; phylum Arthropoda; class Branchiopoda; order Anostraca; family Artemiidae; genus Artemia; species Artemia sp. Qi Xiang Cuo. Next base: position 36,670,059 of record NC_142814.1, on the reverse strand, counting down.
CAGCTACTACAACATTCTGCCTAAACGGGATATTTTTTTCTTTTTTTTCTTTTTTTTTCTTTTTTCTTTTCCACAGAGAGCTTGGCACTGGAACATCGTAAAGGGTTGTTCAATAGCGCATTTTAAAGGAAATTAATTGGGTTAAAAATCTATAGTAACTAAAATAAATTATTTCTAAAAGAGAATAAATTTTTCCACCAAAAACTGCATTTTTGATGTCTTTTCACACTGCATACAATAAAGAACGATCTCTTGCCCATAGTAACTGATATTACAGCTTGGTATTGCAACATCGTAGAGAGTTGTTTAATGGCTCATTTTAAAGGAAATTAATGGGTTTAAAAATATTTTGTTATTATAAAACAAATTTTTTTTAAATAGAATCATTTTTCTTACAAAACTACAAAAGAAGACCATTACAATAATTATAATAAAGAACGACCTCTTGCCTATGCTAAATTATAGACCACTGAACTATAGTATAGGTTAGTAAGGTTTACATAAAGGACTGATTATAATAAAGAACGAACGCTTGCTCATAGTAACTGAAATATTAATTAAAAGTAGTATATCCGGGTTGCAGCGGTAGCTAGCAACCTAGTAAGAGACGATCACGTCCAATGTTAAGAAATATAAAAACCCATAGTTCTTAAAAAAAAGAGTCAGATCAAATACATAAAGGATCGATCTGACAATTAGTAAATAACAAACAACAGCATGTAATTGAATATAAAGATCAAACTCTTCCCTATACTAACTTGCATACGCAACTTCACTATAGTTAAGATTACAGTATTTATATTTTTACATTAAAAGACGATCACTGAAATAACAAACCATTCCATACATTGGACTTAGTTAGCTACTTGATTGCTTGAGTCTCGTCTCTTACTATTTCAAAGAAGAATCCGGGTTGCAGCGGTAGCTAGCAACCTAGTAAGAGACGATCACCTCCAATGTCAAGAAATATAAAACCCCCCCACTCCTAAAAAAAGAGTCAGATCAAAACAAAAAGTACACCATTAGAACCGCCTTGTCCGAATCCTCTATAAAGGAAACTTACCGCCCTTTGGCTTGAATAACAAAGAAAATATATTGGCTTGAAAATCAAGAAAATAGACTTTTACCACGTTATTCTCCACAAACGGGATATTTTTTTCTTTCCGCTTTTTTTTTTCTGCTCAGCTAGCTGGGCACTGGAAAATCATAGAGAGTTGTATAATAGCTCATTTTAAAGGTAATTGCAACATCTAGTCACTTTTGTAATTAAAAATAAAATACTTTTTAAAGTAGAATCAATTTTGTCAAAAAAATTGCCTTTTTGATGTATTTTCATACTGCAGTCTTTTCAAAGATATTTGAATTTTGAAGCAATAAAACAGTTCATGGTAATGAACTCTATAGTAATAATAGCTACTTGTCTCAATAGTAACCGAAACTCCTGGAACCAAAATTTTCTTTTTTGGCTTAATCGCTAAAATTATTATGTAAACTGCAAAAATATTTATGATGCCTAATCAATAATAGTAATTTTTTAATTTAAACAACAAAAATACATGAAAATTCTAAAATTAGTTTTGCTTTTTGTCTCCTGGAAGAAAAATTTTATAATAAAGAACGACCTCTTGCCTATACTAAATTTTATACACCACTTAATTATAGTATTGGTTAGTAATTCAACAGATAGCTTGGCACTGTAACATCGTAGAGAGTTGTTCAATGACTCATTTTAAAGGAAATTAATGGGGTTAAAAACCTTTTGTAATTAAAACAAATTATTTTTATTACATTAAGAAATTTTAATTATGTTTTACAATAAAGAACGACACCTTGCCCATGTTAACTGAAACATAGATAGGGATTATGTAATTTCCATCAGTATCATGGCTGTAGAGATGGCTGAAACCTAGTCCGGGTTGCAGCGGTAGCTAGCAACCTAGTAAGAGAAGATCACGTCCAATGTCAAGTAATATAAAAACCCATAGTTCCTAACAAAGGAGTCAGATCAAAACAAAAAGTACACCATTAGAACCGCCGTGTCCGAAACCCCTGTATAGGAAACTTTCTGTCCCTTGGCTTGAACAGAATGGGAAATATATTGGCTTGAAAATCAAGAAAAGTGGCAGCTACTACAACATTCTTCCTAAACGGGATATTTTTTTCTTTTTTTTTTTCTTTGTTTCCAGAGATAACTTGGCACTGGAACATCGTAGAGGGTTGTTCAATAGCTCATTTTAAAGGAAATTAATTGGGTTAAAAACCTTTTGTAACTAAAATAAATTATTTCTAAAAGAGAATAAATTTTTCCACCAAAAACTGCATTTTCGATGTCTTTTCACACTGCAGTCTTTCAAACATAATCGTATACCTGCGGTAAGATTTGAACCCACGCCTCCGAAGAGACTGGTGGCTAACACCAGTGCCTTGGACCACTCGGCCAGGTTGCCTTTCATAAATACTATATATGTGAATCCGGTTTGCAGCAGTAGCTAGCAATCTAGTAAGAGACGATCAGTCCAATGCTAAGAAATATAACAAAACTCCTAAAAATAGAGTCAGATCAAAACAAAAGTACATCATTAGAATTACCTTGTCTAAAATCATACTAGATAAATATTGAATGTCGTCATAGTTTTATATTAGAGCTATAACGTGAATAGAAAAATCCGGGTTGCAGCGGTAGCTAGCATCTATCCAGGTTGCAGCGGTAGCTAGCAACCTAGTAAGAGACGATCACCTCCAATGTTAAGAAATATAAAAACCCGTAGCTCCTAAAAAAAGAGTCAGATCAAAACAAAAAGTACACCATTAGAACCGCCTTGTCCAAATCCTCCATAAAGGAAACTTACCGCCCTTTGGCTTGAATAACAAAGAAAATATATTGGCTTGAAAATCAAGAAAATAGACTTTTACCACGTTATTCTCCCCAAACGGGATATTTTTTTCTTTCTTTTCCACAGATAGCTTGGTACTGGAACATCGTAGAGAGTTGTTCAATGGCTCATTTTAAAGGAAATCTCTAGATCTAGCGCTATGTGTACTTAATTTTTTTTTTAATCAATTTTTTTTTACGAAAAACTTAATTTTTTATATACAATATTAATCAATGACGTCATAGTCTTTGGATGTAGATAGTACATAAAGTCTGGATCATCGAATTAAAGCTGAAACTAAGTAAAGAACAATTATGCCTACATATATTCACAGTGATGTATAAAATTTCCCATTACATCTGTAAACTCTTCCACAGTTTTACTACTTAAGAACGAGAAAGATGTAAGTGGTCTCATTTGTGATTTACATAATGGTTAGATCAAAGCAAGCTACACGCAAGCTAAAAAACAGTACTACACAGACAACAGAGATAGTATCTTGAAAAGAGAAAAGCAAAGGTATTCAACCGACCAGGCGTATCGAGAAGTAAAAATTGAGAGAGCAAAACAAAACAGCAAGATGTGTTATCACAATGATGAAGATTATAGACATGCAAAAATTGAGACAGCCAAACAAAAGATCAAGGAACGGTATGATAATGATGAAGATTACAGAGAAGCAACAATTGAGCAGGCTAGACAAAAGAGCAAGGAACGGTATGATAATGATGAAGATTACAGAGAAGCAAGAATTGAGCAGGCTAGACAAAAGAGCAAGGAACGGTATGATAATGATAAAGATTACTGAAACAAACATAAGAAAAAAGCTGCTACCAGAATAATGGGTATTACAGTAAAGAACGAACTTCAGCCCATAGAAACTAAAGTAAGATTATAAATTTAAGACTAAAAAATTTTACAGTAAGGACCGAAGTCTATTCGTAGCATTGATCCGGGTTGCAGTGGTAGCTAGCTCTGGGTTGCAGTGGTAGCTAGCAACCTAGTAAGAGATGATCACTTCCATCTGGGTTGCAGCGGTAGCTAGCAACCTAGTAAGAGACGATCACGTCCAATGTTAAGAAATATATAACTCCTAAAAAAAGAGTCAGATCAAAACAAAAATTACACGATTAGAACCACCTTATCCGAAACCCGTACAAAGGAAATTTACCGCCCTTTGACTTGAATAACAAAGAAAATATATTGGATTGATAATCAAGAAAATTGACTTTAACCACGTTATTCTCCACAAATCCGGGTTGCAGCGGTAGCTAGCAACCTAGTAAGAGACGATCACGTCCAATGTTAAGAAATATAAAAACCCATAGTTCCTAACAGAGGAATCAGATCAAATTCAAAAGTACACCAGTAGAACCGCCTTGTCCGAAACCCCTGTATAGGAAACTTTCTGTCCCTTGGCTTGAAACAGCAAGGGAAATATATTGGCTTGAAAATCAAGAAAACTGGCAGCTATTACAACATTCTGCCTAAACGGGATATTTTTTTTCTTTTTTTCTTCTTTTCCAGAGATAGCTTGGCACTGGAACATTGTAGAGAGTTGTTCAATCGCTCATTTTAATGGAAATTAATTGGGTTAAAAATCTATAGTAACTAAAATAAATCATTTCTAAAAGAGAATAAATTTTTCCACCATACAATAAAGAACGACACCTAGCCCCTGTTAACTGAAAAATAAATAGGGATTATGTAATTTCCATCAGTAACATGGCTGTAGAGATGGTCTGGGTTGCAGCAGTAATTAGCAACCTAGTAAGAGACGATCGAGTCCAATGTTAAGAAATATAAAAACCCATAACTCCTAAAAAAGGAGTAAGATCAAAACAAAAGGTACACCATTAGAATTGCCTTATTCGAAACCCCTATATCGGAAACTATTTGTCCCTTGGCTTGATTAACAAGGGAAATATATTGACTTGAAAATCAAGAAAATTGAATTTAACCACGTTATTTTCCACAAACGGGATATTTTTTCTTTCTTCTTCTTCTTCTTCTTTTCCACAGATAGCTTGGCACTGGAACATCGTAGAGAGTTTTGTACAATAAAGAACGAACTCTTGCCTATACAAAATTGTATAGTGGGACATAAGGATCGATCATAAATGGTGTCAGTCAAGAGGATCTCATGTAGAAGTTATTAAAATTCACTCTATAAAGAGGGTACCATATTATCATATTGACTTTGCCTTTAAGATTTAGGCCATTTATTGAATGAAGCAACTTGTTCTCTTGAAAATTATTATCGTACTTCGAGTTGAAACAGCAGTTATGCTTCTACAAGAAAAAATAAGAAAACACAGAAATAGACACTGAAAAAGAGAATATAAAAAATGGATGGAACACGGAAAAGTGTAGGAGTAAAAGATAAGAAAAAACACCCCTTATAGTATAACATACTGAAGATTCATCCTGGAACAAGTAATCTAAAAGATGAGGGCTTTTTATTGTATATACAAATCTTATTAATACAAAATTTACAAACATTATTGAAACACTTTATTCTTAGGGCACTGAAAACAATATTATAAAGCTGGGAAAGGGTTATCCGGGTTGCAGCGGTAGCTAGCAACCTAGTAAGAGACGATCACCTCCAATGTCAAGAAATATAAAACCCCCCAACTCCTAAAAAAAGAGTCAGATCAAAACAAAAAGTACACCATTAGAACCGCCTTGTCCGAATCCTCTATAAAGGAAACTTACCTCCCTTTGGCTTGAATAACAAAGAAAATATATTGGCTTGAAAATCAAGAAAATTGACTTTTACCACGTTATTCTCCACAAACGGGATATTTTTTTCTTTCCGCTTTTTCTTTCTGCTCAGCTAGCTGGGCACTGGAAAATCATAGAGAGCTGTATAATAGCTCATTTTAAAGGAAATTGCAACATCTAGTCACTTTTGTATTTAAAAATAAAATACTTTTTAAAGTAGAATCAATTTTGTCAAAAAAATTGCATTTTTGATGTATTTTCATACTGCAGTCTTTTCAAAGATATTTGAATTTTGAAGCAATAAAACAGTCCATGTAATGAACTCTATAGTAATAATTATAATAAAGAACGACCTCTTGCCTATACTAAATTATATAGGCCACTTAACTATAGTATAGGTTAGTAAATTTTTCTAATAAAGAACGACCTCTTGCCTATAATAAATTTTAACGGCCACTTAACGATAGTATTTGCTAGTACAGTTATTATATTTAAGGTCAATAATATAGTTAAAGGATTTAGTTATGATATAGTTTTATTTATAGTTGTACAGTAAAGACCGATATCTCGCCCATAGTAACTGATATATGGTGGTTCCAGGAGTAGCTGCAAGATATGAAGAATGTAGCGGTATCCGGGTTGCAGCGGTAGCAAGCAACCTAGTAATTACAGTAAAGAACGATCTCTCGCCAATACTAACTGATATACGGTGGCTCCAGGGGTAGCTACATCCGGGTCGCAGCGGTAGTTAGCAACATAGTAAGAGTTACAGTAAATTATAATAAAGAACGAACTCTTCCCTATACTAACTTGTATAGGCTACTTCACTATAGTTAAGATTCCAGTTTTTATATTATCCGGGTTGCAGCGGTAGCTAGCAACCTAGTAAGAGACGATCACGTCCAATGTTAAGAAATATAAAAACCCTTAACTCCTAAAAAAAGAGTCAGATCATCCGGGTTGCAGCGGTAGCTAGCAACCTAGTAAGAGACGATCACGTCCAATGTTAAGAAATATAAAAAACCCTAACTCCTAAAAACAGAGTCAGATAAAAACAAAAAGTACACCATTAGAACCGCCTTGTCCGAAACCCCTATAAAGGAAACTTACCGCCCTGCGGCTTGAATAACAAAGAAAATATATTGGCTTGATAATCAAGAAAATTGACTTTAATCACGTTATTCTCCAAAAACGGGATATTTTTTTCTTTCTTTCTTTTCCACAGATAGCTTGGCACTGGAACATCGTAGAGAGTTTTTCAATGGCTCATTTTAAAGGAAATCTCTAGATCTAGCGCTATTTGTACTTAATTTTTTTTTTATTAATTTTTTTTACGAAAAACTTAATTTTTTATATACAATATTAATCAATGACGTCATGGTCTTTGGATGTAGTTAGTACATAAAGTCTGGATCATCGAATTAAAGCTGAAACTAAGTAAAGAACAATTATGCCTCCATATATTCACAGTGATCTATAAAATTTCCCATTACATCTATAAACTGTTCCACAGTTGCCGGTTCATACCTTGGAAGCTTTTCACTAAACATGCAACATTTCTTTTGGATACTACTATGAAGTTTTGCGAAAGCATCTCTAGCTGACTTTTCAACAAAATCCATTCTTTCAGAGATAATTTTAATCTCTAATTTTGAATATTTTTCGTAATCCCGGTAAAAAATTCGTAAAATTTTTCTAAATTTTATAATAAATTATAATAAAGAACGACCTCTTGCCTATACTAAATTTTATACGCCACTTAATTATAGTATAGGTTAGTAATTCAACAGATAGCATGGCACTGGAGCATCGTAGAGAGCTTTTCAATGGCTCATTTTAAAGGAAATTAATTGGGTTAAAAACATTTTGTAATTAAAACAAATTATTTTTATTACATTAAGAAATTTTAATTATGTTCCTTAAGAAATCATCATAAGTAAAAATTTCCCGTACGGAAATTGAACTCAAGCCTGCTGGGTGACAGCTATCCCAACCTCTAGACCATATAGGATATATTAAAATATCCGATTAATGAAGTTTATGTTAAAGAACAAATTATAAACATAATTAGCTGCCTGATTATTTGAGGATCGTCTCTTACTATTCCAAAGAAGAAAAAGCCGTAGGCTTTTTCCTGTTTGTAATTTATTTTCTAATAAAGGATGAACTTCAGGCTTTACTAACTGAAAAGTTTAGTATTTTTATATAGTAAAGAACGAGCTCTAAATGATAGTTGTAGCTATAGCTGCAATCAAGTGAAAGACAAACCGAAGCATATAGTAACTAAAAGTTTTAAATATGTTTTGGAAAATCATAATTGCTATAGATGGCAAAACCTAGTGAAAGGCGAACCAGAGCCCATAGTAACTAAATTTATAATAAAGAACGATTTCTTGTCTATATTAAATTTTATACACCACTTAACTATAGTATAGGTTACTAAAGTCAAACAGTTCGTGCTAACGAGCTGAATAGTAAGAGTGACTTGTCTCCGTAGTAACCAAAACTCTAAAAAATGGAATTTTAATATTAATAGATAGATAAAAAGAATTGTATTTTTATGCTGATTTTAAATATATAAGTTTCATTAAGTTTTCCTTTACCCATCAACTTATATACAGGACCAAATGCTAGCTCATAGTAACTGAAATATTAAATAATATTAATCAATTAACTGAAGTATATTTATAATAAAGATCGAACTCTTCCCTATACTAACTGGCATACGCAACTTCACTATAGTTAAGATTACAGTATTTATATTATACATCATTATAAATTATAAAAGGTTCAAATGTTCGAAGATTATAGAGTTTTCCCACACCGGGAATCGAACCCGAGCCTGTTAAGTGAAAGTTAACTATCCTAGCCGCTAGACCATATGGAACCATAAAGAAGTATGATTTAAGAGCCATATGCATATTATTATTTCACCATACCAATTATAATAAGGCCAAAACAAAATCGTCGACTTGCAACCTTACTTTTGACACATTAGTTAAATCTTCATCAGGCTTAAAAACTGTTTTGCTAGTTTTACATGAAAGAACGAACCTTAGCCCATAGTAGCAGAAATAAGAATATCTAGGTTGCAGCGGTAGCTAGCAACCTATTACATAATCCGGGTTTAAGTGGTAGCTAGCAACCTAGTAAGAAACGCCAAATTAAAAGATGATCATTAGAAGAACAAACAATTTCTTATCTCATTCATAATTACATAATGGTTTCAATCAAGCAAGCTGCACGCAAGTTAAAAAAACAGTACTACACAAAAAACAGAGACAGTATCTTGAAAAGAGAAAAGCAAAGGTATTCAACCGACCAGGCGCATCGAGAAGTAAAAATTGAGCAGGCTAGACAAAAGATCAAGGAGCGTTATCACAATGATGAAGATTACAGAGAAGCAAGAATTGAACAGGCTAGACAAAAGAGCAAGATGTGTTGCAGCGGGTTGCAGCGGTAGCTAGCAACCTAGTAAGAGACGATCACGTCCAATGTTAAGAAATATAAAAACCCATAGTTCCTAACAAAGGAGTCAGATCAAAACAAAAAGTACACCATTAGAACCGCCTTGTCCGAAACCCCTGTATAGGAAACTTTCTGTCCCATGGCTTGAATAGCAAGGGAAATATATTGGCTTGAAAATCAAGAAAATTGACTTTAACCACGTTATTCTCCCCAAATGGGATATTTTTTTTCTTTTTTCTTTTTTTTTCTTTTCCACAGATAGCTTGGCACTGGAACATCGTAGAGGGTTGTTCAATAGCTCATTTTAAAGGAAATTAATTGGGTTAAAATTCTATAGTAACTAAAATAAATTATTTCTAAAAGAGATTAAATTTTTCCACCAAAAACTGCATTTTTGATGTCTTTTCACACTGCAGTCTTTCAAACATAATAGTTTACCAGCGGTAAGATTTGAACCCACGCCTCTGAAGAGACTGGTGGCTAACACCAGTGCCTTGGTCCACTCGGCCAGGCTGCCTCTCATAAATAAATATATATATATATGTGAATTTGGGTTGCAGCAGTAGCTAGCAACCTAGTAAGAGACGACCAGTCCAATGCTAAGAAATATAACAAAACTCCTAAAAATAGAGTTAGATCAAAACAAAAGTACATCATTAGAACCACCTTGTCTGAAACCCTACTAGATAAATAATGAATGTCGTCATAGTTTTATATTAGAGCTATGACTTGAATAGAAAAACACGAAATTATATTGTTGTTTCTGATGACGTCATGAAATAATACCATTGCGCCATGACGTCAATAAAATCATTACGCCGTGACGTCATAATTACTACTTAAGAACGACAAAGATGTAAATTCTCTCAGTCCTGATTAGAATAATGGTTAGATCGAAGCAAGCTATACGCAATTTGAAAAAACAGTACTACACAAACAACAGAGATAGTATCTTGAAAAGAGAAAAGCAAAGGTATTCAACCGACCAGGCGCATCGAGAAGTAAAAATTGATAGAGCAAAACAAAGGTATTCAACCGACCAGGCGTATCGAGAAGTAATAATTGAGAGAGCAAAACAAAGGTATTCAACCGACCAGGCGTATCGAGAAGTAATAATTGAGAGAGCAAAACAAAACAGCAAGATGTGTTATCACAATGATGAAGATTATAGACATGCAAAAATTGAGACAGCCAAACAAAAGATCAAGGAACGGTATGGTAATGATGAAGATTACATAGAAGAAACAATTGAGCAGGCTAAACAAAAGAGCAAGGAACGGTATGATAATGATAAAGATTACCGAAACAAACATAAGAAAAAAGTTGCTACCAGAATAATGGGTAGATACTGGGTTACAATAAAGAACGATCTCTCTCCCATACTAACTGATATATGGTGGTTCCAGGTGTAGTTACTTAAAGGACGAATATAGCTCATCATAAATGGTGTTTGTCAATTATCCGGGTTGCAGCGGTAGCTAGGAACCTAGTCTGGGCTGCAGCAGTAGCTAGCAGCCTAGTAAGAGACGATCAAGTTTAATGTTACAAAATATAAAAACTCATAGTTCCTAAAAAGGAATCAGATCAAAACAAAAAGTAGACCATTAGAACCACCTTGTCCAAAACCCCTGTATAGGAAACTTTCAGTCCCTTGGCTTGAACAGCAAGGGAATTATATTGGCTTGAAAGTCAAGAAAATTACATTAAAATACGATCATTGGAATAACATACCACTGCATACATTGGACTTAGATAGCTACTTGTTTGCTTTAGGATCGTCTCTTACTATTTCAAAGAAGAAAAAGCCGTAGGGTTTTTCCTGTTTGTAATGATTTGTAATAAAGAACGACCTGTTGCCAATACTAAATTTTAGAGACAACTTAAGTATAGTATACGTTAGTAAAGTTTTATAGTACGAACTTTTGGCCGATCCGGGTTGCAGCGGTAGCTAGTTACAGTAAAAAACGAACTTCAGCCCATAGTAAATAAAATAAGATTATAATTTATGACTCAAACAATTAATTTGTTTGCTTTGGTCTAAAAATTAATATATAAGATGCATCAGAACTGTAAATGTTCTCATTCATAATTAGATAATGGTTAGATCAAAGCAAGCTATACGCAAGTTAAAAAAACAGTACTACATAAAAAACAGAGATAGTAACTTGAAAAGAAAAAAGCAAAGGTATTCAACCGACCAGGCGTATCGAGGTAGTTCTAATGATGTACTTTTGTTTTGATCTTACTCTATTTTTAGGAGTTTTGGGTTTTATATTTCTTAGCATGGGACTGATCGTCTCTTACTAGGTTGCTAGCTACTGCTGCAACCCAAATTATAAGAGGCAGCCTGGCCAAGTGGTCCAAGACACTGGTGTTAGCCACCAGTCTCTTCGGAGGCGTGGGTTCAAATCTTACCGCTGGTATACGATTATGTTTGAAAGACTGCAGTGTGAAAAGACATCAAAAAATGCAGTTTTTGGTGGAAAAATTTATTCTCTTTTAGAAATAATTTATTTTAGTTACTATAGATTTTTAACCCAATTAATTTCCTTTAAAATGAGCTATTGAACAACCCTCTACGATGTTCCAGTGCCAAGCTATCTGTGGAAAAGAAAAAGAAAAAAAAAAAAATATCCCGTTTGTGGAGAATAACGTGGTAAAAGTCTATTTTCTTGATTTTCAAGCCAAGATATTTTCTTTGTAATTCAAGCCAAAGGGCGGTAAGTTTTCTTTATAGAGGATTCGGACAAGTCGGTTCTAATGGTGTACTTTTTGTTTTGATCTGACTCTTTTTTAGGAGTTGGGGGGTTTTATATTTCTTAACATTGGAGGTGATCGTCTCTTACTAGGTTGCTAGGTACCGCTGCAACCCGTATAATCCCTATTTATGTTTCAGTTAACATGGGCAAGGTGTCGTTCTTTATTGTAATTTTTAACTATAAATACAAACAGGAAAAAGCCTACGGCTTTTTCTTCTTTAATAGTAAGAGACGAATCTCAAACAATCAAGTAGCTAATAACTAAGTCCAATGTATGGAATGGTTTGCTATTTCAGTTATCGTCTTTTAATGTAAATTTACTAACCTATGCTATAGTTAAGTGGCCTATATAATTTAGTAAAGGCAAGAGGTCGTTCTTTATTATAATTTAAAAATCCTGAACTGAGAACTAAAATAAAATTAATTATCTTGTCAAAAGATAATCGTGTATAAATAGTGCATTCACGTATTACCTCATATATGGCTATACTATAATAAGTTGCCCTATACAAGTTAGAATAGGCAAGAGTTTGTTCATTATTATAATGGTAAGCATGCCCACTTGTTACCTGGGAGAAGGGGGTTCGATTCCCCGTCGGGGAGAACTTTTAATATGTTGAATTAAAAGCACTATCTTTTCAATTTAAAGTTTAAAAAAGAAACTTGTTTATTTACATTCTAGCTAAAATAATGAAGATAATATGAATGAACCACAGGGTTCAGTTTCTTTGGACTTGAGTTCGTTTTTTCACTATAAATACAAACAGGAAAAAGCCTACGACTTTTTCTTCTTTTAAATAGTAAGAGAGGAAACTCAAACAATCAAGTAGCTAACTAAGTCCAATGTATGGAATGGTTTGTTATTTCAGTGATCGTCTTTTAATGTAATTTCAGTTACTATAGGTTAGAGTTCGTTCTTTATTGTAATAATTTTGACCTGACTGTTTTTTTAGGAGTTAGGGGTTTTTATATTTCTTAACATTGGACGTGATCGTCTCTTACTAGGTTGCTAGCTACCGCTGCAACCCGGACTAAATAAGTCTAATTATTAAGTATAGTTAAGTTGCCTATACATGTTAATATAGGCAAGAGTTCGTTCTTTATTATAAAATCCCCCCAAAAATTACTGTGTTTTATATAATAATGGATAATTATGTATAAAAAGACCTAATTGACAAATCAGTTACTATTAGCGAGAGATCGTTCTTTACTGTAATCAGTTACCACTTGGGTTTTCTTTTATGCTATATCATTACAAACAGGAAAAAGCCTACGGCTTTTTCTTCTTTTAAATAGTAAGAGACGAACCTCAAGTGTATACTACCCCTGGAACCACCATTTATCAGTTACTATGGATGAGAGATCGTTCTTTACTGTAGCAACCCGGATAACCTATACTATAATTAAGTGGCGTATAATATTTAGCATAGGTAAGAGGTCGTTCTTTATTATAAATGCTCGGATACCATGGATATTTTTGCAGTTTACACAAGCAGCAAAGAACGTACAGGCTGATCTTTGTAAATTGAGAAAATTTTTACGAATGTTTTACCGGGAATACGAAATTTACTGTAAGTTTGTTATTTTAGTGATCGTCTTTTAATGTACTTGCTGTAACGTCAATATAATGAATACCAAATTGTTCATTTTTAGCTTTGAAGACTCTTCGAGCAATACAATATAATTCTTCCATCGTGTCACATTCGATGAAACATACTTTTCAATTATCATTTTGCAATGGTGCCCCTCTGGGTCCACATGAGTAAGAATCTGTAACATAATATTTTTCATCATAATGCATGAGACTCAGTGAATTAGAGTATGCAACTATTATTCCAGCGTTATGTTCTATAAAAAATTTTTTTAAAGCAGCCAATAATGTAATTCCTAATTCTAGATTATTTATAGAATCCAATAAGCTTCCGCTGCACAACCAATTATCGTCATAATTTAGGGAAAATACTGCGTCATACATTAGAAAATCGTCCTTGATGACATCTAAATGTTTCAATACCAAATAGCCACTAGGAGGAATCGGAAAAACTCTTGGATTTCTATTATTATTATTTTCACGTATGAGAGCATAAATACTATCCCCCTCAATCATGTTTCGGTTCAGAATATTTTTATTCCATTGCCTTAAAGGTATAATAGCAGCTCGGACAATATTTGCGAGTACCATGGCAAAGCATTGGCTGCCTGCGTATCCAGATAGAAATATATTAACTTCTGCTTGATTCCAGTCAGCATGTATAACTCTTGATACCTTTCTATTACTATCAAGAGTAACATATGCACTATTATTTCTCCGTTTCGTAGCAACTTGAAGCTTGTTACTGTTCCCATTGATCCATTTACTAGCCCCTTAGCAACACAAATATTTCTTTGGAGCATTACACGTGTACCTACTGCAAGTAACAAGCTCATGAAAGAACCGGCTGTTCTTTTTTTGTCGTTGCCAAAGTTTAAAACAGTGTTTGCTGCTTTCTGTTCGATTCGTTTGTCGTCAACAACTGAAGAGAGTCGATCAACTGCAGAAAGTTTAACGTAGTCTGAGCAGCTTTTTGTAAGAAGTAAATCGTTAACTACCATACAATTTTCATTGGTGGGCATAAGAATGACAGGTCTATTTCCCTCTTCATACAATTTTGAGTAAAGATCTATTATCTCGTCATTTGAAGCTCTGTAGGAGTTCCCAATTTTTCTCTTGTAAAGACTATTCAAATTTTCACCAGTGCAAAACCCCTGTCTAATTTCAGCAAGTGTATTAGAATAACTCTTATCCATCTTTTGTCTCACATTTATGCTTAGTTCCACATTCTCAAATAGATGCCAGAGGTTAAAAATACCAACTGACCTGATTCTGTTTCTTACTTCTAGTCGTCTGAGAGGTAAATAAGGAGGATTGCCACTTACTGGTCTTAATTCAAGAAAATCTCACAGAAACACATAGTTAGCATTGCCCATTGGCAAATCCACTGCCAATATTTCTGATAGTCTTAAATGAATGTAGGTTAAAAGAAGAGTCGAAACCATACTAATTTCATCAATAATAAAAAGTCTTGTCTCCTTAAGTGTCTTTCTCAAAGTAAGAAGATTTTCAGTGGAGAGAGGTGTGTATTTTGTGGTGTTTTCCTGATCAATAGCTAAACTTAAACAACTATGTATTGTTAAACCATTTATGCTATGTGCAGCAATACCAGTAGGTGTCATAACTACAACGGGACAATCTTCATTCTTGAACTTGTTGCAAAGTAGTCTTCTCACGACACTGATAACCCTAGATTTTCCTGTGCCCCCACATCCAGATACAATCAACTTCAAAGATGCTGCACCATTGCGCTTGGTAACTGAGTCTAAAATTTTGTCAACAACTCTCTTTTGATCAATATTGAGCGACTCATAATCATTTTTCAACCTGTCTTCGGTGTCACCATTTAAAATCTATTTGTTTGCGTCTAACAAATCCTCCTTAGCATCTGCTGCTCTGTCAATGACTCCTCCCTGAATTGCATTTTCTGGGTCATCTTCATTGTTTTCATCAATATTTTCTGCCTTCAGAATTTCTTTTGCACGTTCTCGGACCCTTTCTTCAAATTCTATATCGCTTTTCCTCTTAACAACAAATTTTTCATGGTAAGCTACCATGTTGGGATAGTTTACGCTTTCAACACAGTAGGTTTCGTAGTTGCTATTTACACTGACTGCTAGTTCATTTTCATTTCGCCAAGGTTTAAACAATTTTAAAATATCTTCATAGTAAGCATTTTTCTTCTCGTCAGTTTCAAATGGGTTTTCCTTTCTGTGCTGTATGATATACGGTTAAAAAGCCTTTTTCTGAGGTAGAAGGACCCGTCAGTTAACATCATATTATCATTTGTACCATTACGCTCCCGTTCATACCAAAACAATAACTGAAAAAGACTAATATTTTCCATATGTTCCGGTCTTTTAGGGTAGATATCAATAACCCAGTGGGCAATGTACAAATCACTACTCTGTGGATCGTTTTTAGCAAGCTTTTCAAGCTCCTCATACCTTCTCAGTATCCTCTTCACCTCGCTCTTTTTCGCAAGGTCAATATATCTAAATTGCCTAGAAATACTATACAATTTAGTACCAAGAAGCCTATCAGCAGCTTCAACTGCTCCAACTTGACGGGTTTTTATGGACTTCAACAAGTAGGACATAGTTCGTTGACCAAGACTTTTGCATGCATTGTTTACTTCCTCCCACATTGCTTCTATTTCGACACTCTCTGGTTTTGTCATGTAATCGGTAATGTAATACGGTAAGTTAGAGCCCAAATGGCCAATATATTGAACATCAATGTTTGCTTGATTAGCAATAAGTAACGCAGGAGAATAGTTATTTATATAACGCTCGTCATCTCTTCGAAGCAGATGATATATTCTTTTTCTTGGCTTTTTACGATTTGTGCCATGAGCCAAGCAGTCAAGGATGTCATATAATTCTGTTCGTTCCTTTGTAGGACGAGGAAAGCCAAACTTACAATACTTAACCCATCTTCCTCTTTTTCTCTTATATTTTCTTTGACAGTATATATTAGCGGTGCACTTGATGGTCTTTGAACAGTTTGTGAAGAGTTGGACTAGTCAATCTATTCCGTATTTCACAGGTCATAATACTATTGATATACTGAATCACTTCAGACGCTGTTGCTTTCCCAATAATAGGAGCATTTTCAATCCACATCACACAGTGTACATGAGGCGCACCTCGTTCCTGATACTCGATACGCCAGAAATGATCCTTAATTTTACCAAACAAAGGATTTGTCTTTGAACAAATTAGCTCATTAAATATAGGTGTCCATTTTTTTTCAAAGTGCATTGAAACTGCAATTGGATCTAGACACGTCAACTCTGCTGGGGTCATTTTTGCCACACCAGGTAAGTTCTTATGGACAGTCCATAAATAGTCAATAAATTCAGGAGAGTACCACTCAGCACATGAAACTGTCAGAAACAAAGTCGGTGGACCCAATTGCTCAATCATTGACTTTACTTTATAGAAAAGAGATTGAAAATACTGCTGAGATCCTCTGATTTTTGATTGAACAGAAAACAAAGTCGCTTCCATCTCTCCATCACGGGCTTGAAGCCTGTCTATAAATTGGCGAGCAGTTTGATTTGGTTTCACAGTCCGCAACATATGACTGACGCTATTACACATGTAAGAGAATTCTTGCAATTGGAAGCTGTGAAAAAGAAACTGTTTGTCAAGACGAAACTTAGTATGTCTGCTAAGAAGCCTTGATTTAAAATATTCTGCATTCCTAATCCGAAATGGTCTTGCCTTGTCACGCAAGCCATATTTGCCTTTCGGGAAAAGATTTGGAAACACTTTTAGATCAAGTTCTTCCTGAAATAAGTCTTCGCTCTCACCTTTTAGTTTCTTGATTTGAAATTGGTCAGTACCAAGATCTTTTATCTGCTTAAAATATTCAATGAAGTCTTTTGGAACCGCTGAATTGAGAGGCTGGACAGAAAAATGTTCAACCAATGTAGATTTTGCGCTTTCTGTCAGTTTCTGAAGGATTGCAGCTTCCGGTATTTCAGGTAAATTATCAACACCAACCGCTTTTTCAGCAACACTTGCTTCAAGTATTTTATTTAAATCTTCTAGGGTGTATGCATGTATTGTTTTATAGAGACTGTTGTTCTCTCTTAACCACAACAGTGCTTCATGGACTTTTCTCAGATCTATTAGTGCAGTCCAAACATTCTTGTTGTAAGTAGGCTGACCATTGACAATGACTACAAAACTATCAATGTTAAGAAGTTTTTCAGGCTGAATATCTGCATTTGCTTGCACATCAACAGGTAGATATACTATTCTCCCTTAAGAGCGTCAACAAGTTCTGTTCTAGGTCTCTTCAATGCAGTTACTTGCCCTAATCTGACGATCGTAAGACAAGGCATTACAAATCGAATCATTGCCATTTCAAAATTATTTAAACACTTTATACATTCCGGTGTACAGTCTATATGAAGGTTATTTAATACTGATCGGACATTCTCCTGACTTTTCAACATTTTCCCAGCATAGTAATCACAGACAAAGAATGAATCTATGACATCCTCTTTCCAACCTGTACATTGAATTAGTTGTTCTCTGTCATCTTTGGGTATGTCCTGTTGTAGGTGTTCTAAAATCGTGGCCATCATTACATCAAAACCTTTCTTATTTGAAAGGGATCTTAGACTCTTCAATTGGTATTTTGTCTTTATCTGCTCACAACTGTCACAATGCATTGTGGGGTATTCATCCCTGTTGTTAGCTACCTTATCAAGGCTCTCACCAAATAATTTTAATATTGTATTTTCATCCACAGAAACTCTAATATTGCTATCACCGTAAATGAAGTCTTGACTATTATTACGACAGATTCTACTTGACACTTCTTCTATATAATGACTTAGTTCTTTGTACGAGCCCTCGACTTTTAGTAGATTAATATGTTGTATAATCTTACATTTTGATACTGCCTTATATACGCTATTAATAAAACAGTTCAAGACAGGAAAATGTGGAGCTAGTGCCCTTAGAGAACGCAAACAGCTCTGACATCCCTCATGTGGGCTACAGTATAACGAATGCCCATGCTTTCTTGTGTCCCTGTAATTGATTTCACAATAATCCAAGCCGCCAAGGTAGAAATTAACCACTTTGTCAGTTGAAAATTTTAATGCTATATTATTTTCAAGGATATCAAAAAGAATTTGACATAATTCAATATCCGTCGGATAGACCTTGCAGATATCAGGGTGACATTGCCCAGTAACATGCTGCCCAATTTTTGGTTTTGAATGTATACTCAGATTGTTATAGGTGACTTCAGCCATCATAATTTCCTTGTCAGATCTAGTTTTAGAGCATTTTTCAATAGTTGTCTCGTACTTTTCAGGACAGTTTGTTCTACTACCCAGAGAATTGTTTGCCAAATATTCAGTAGAACTAAAAGAACTGTTTAAAACACAGTTAGAAATGCTTTTTTCTTGAGTCGGTGTTCCAGGAATTTGTTCTAAATCATTAGTCTTACAAAAACATTTACTAATAACCCTAACAGGCTCGTTTTCGCCATAATTGAAAAACATTGCTTTTCCTTCGCTGTTGATAGGTATGCTTGTATATATATATTTTTATTGCTGCTACATAAACTGCAATTGCTCCTTCCAAAACTAATATACGAATATTCTAAGAAGTACGCCTCCGTATATTCACTGTGTTGTCGAAAATTTTCCATTGCATCTATAAACTGTTCCGCAGTTGTCAATCCATACCTTGGAAGCTTTTCGTTAAACTGACAACATTTCTTTTGGATATTACTATGAAGCTTTGCCAAAGAATTTCTAGCCGACTTTTCAACAGCATCCGCTCTTTCAAAGAGAATTTTAATATGTAATTTTGAATACTTTTCGTGATCCCGATAAAACATGCGTAAAATGTTTCTCAATTTACAAAGATCAGCCTGCATTTTTGCAATCTTCTTGTATTTCTGAATGTAATTTTTCCCTTTGTCCTTATGCGTTCTTTGGTACAACCTCGCAGAGAATTTAATTTTTTCATTATAGATTTTGTCACCCCAGTAACGCTCCTTGATGTTTTGTTTGGCTGTCTCAATTTTTACTTCTCGATACACCTGGACGGTTAAATACCTTTGCTTCTGGTTTTTCTTATATTTGATGCGGTAATCTTCATCATTGTGATAACTCTTCTTGAACTTTTGTTTGGCTGTCTCAATTTTTGCATGTCTATAATCTTCATCATTGTGATAACACATCTTGCTCTTTTGTCTAGCCTGCTCAATTCTTGCTTCTCTGTAATCTTTAGCATTGTGATAACGCTCCTTGATCTTTTGTCTAGCCTGCTCAATTTTTACTTCTCGATACGCCTGGTCGGTTGAATACCTTTGCTTTTCTCTTTTCAAGATACTATCTCTGTTGTTTGTGTAGTACTGTTTTTTCAAATTGCGTGCAGCTTGCTTGATTGAAACCATTATGTAATTATGAATGAGAACATTTACAGTTCTGACGCTTCTTATATAGTAATTATGACGTCACGGCGTAATGATTTTATTTCATGATGACGTCATAGCGCAATGATATTATTTCATGACGTCTTCAGAAACAACAATCTAATTTCGTGTTTTTCTATTCACGTCATAGCTCTAATATAAAACTATGATGACATTCATTACTTATCTAGTAGGGTTTCAGACAAGGTAATTCTAATGATGTACTTTTGTTTTGATCTGACTCTATTTTTAGGAGTTTTGTTATATTTCTTAGCATTGGACTGATCGTCTCTTACTAGGTTGCTAGCTACTGCTGCAACCCAAATTCACATATATTTTTATTTATGAGAGGCAGCCTGGCCGAGTGGTCCAAGGCACTGGTGTTAGCCACCAGTCTCTTCGGAGGCGTGGGTTCAAATCTTACCGCTGGTATACGATTATGTTTGAAAGACCGCAGTGTGAAAAGACATCGAAAATGCAGTTTTTGGTGGAAAAATTTATTCTCTTTTAGAAATAATTTATTTTAGTTACAAAAGGTTTTTAACCCAATTAATTTCCTTTAAAATGAGCTATTGAACAACCCTCTACGATGTTCCAGTGCCAAGCTATCTGTGGAAAAGAAAAAAAGAAAAGAGAAAAAAATATCCCGTTTGGGGAGAATAACGTGGTTAAAGTCAATTTGCTTGATTTTCAAGCCAATATATTTCCCTTGCTGTTCAAGCCAAGGGACAGAAAGTTTTCTATACAGGGGTTTCGGACAAGGCAGTTCTAATGATGTACTTTTTGTTTTGATCTGACTCCTTTGTTAGGAACTATGGGTTTTTATATTTCTTAACATTGGACGTGATCGTCTCTTACTAGGTTGCTAGCTACCGCTGCAACCCTGATAATATAAACTATGGACTAAAGTTCGTTCTTTAATGTAAATAAAAAATTATTATCATATCTTATATGTAACTTTTATTTTATAAGTCTTCGATACTCTAATGGTAAGTATGCCCACTTGTTACCTGGGAGAAGGGGGTTCGATTCCCCGTCGGGGAGAACTTTTAATATGTTGAATTAAAAGAACTATCTTTTCAATTTAAAATTTAAAAAAGAAACTTGTTTATTTACATTCTAGCTAAAATAATGAAGATAATATTAATGAGCCACAGTGTTCAGTTTCTTTGGACTTGAGTTCGTTTTTTAACTATAAATACAAACAGAAAAAAGCCTACGGCTTTTTCTTCTTTTAAATAGTAAGAGACGAAACTCAAACAATCAAGTAGCTAACTAAGTCCAATGTATGGAATGGTTTGTTATTTCAGTGATCGTCTTTTAATGTAAAAAAATATAAATACTGTAATCTTAACTATAGTGAAGTTGCGTATAAAAGTTAGTATAGGGAAGAGTTCGATCTTTATTATAATAATTTTTAACCCAATTAATTTCCTTTAAAATTGGTCATTGAACAACTATCTACGATGTTCCAGTGCCAAGCTATCTCTGGAAAAGAAAGAAAAAAGAAAAAAAAATATCCCGTTTAGGCAGAATGTTGTAGTAGCTGCCACTTTTCTTGATTTTCAAGCCAATATATTTCCCTTGCTGTTCAAGCCAAGGGACAGAAAGTTTACTATACAGGCGTTTCGGACAAGGCGGTTCTAAAGGTGTACTTTTTGTTTTGATCTGACTCCTCTTTTAGGAACTATGGGTTTTTATATTTCTTAACATTGTACGTGATCGTCTCTTATTAGGTTACTAGCTACCGCTATTACTGATTAGGCATCATAAATATTTTTGCAGTTTACATAATAATTTTAGCGATTAAGCCAAAAAAGAAAATTTGGGTTCCAGGAGTTCCGGTTACTATTGAGACAAGTAGCTATTATTACTATAGAGTTCATTACCATGAACTGTTTATTGCTTCAAAATTCAAATATCTTTGAAAACACTACAGTATGAAAATACATCAAAAATGTAATTTTTTTGACAAAATTGATTCTACTTTAAAAAGTATTTTATTTTTAATTACAAAAGGCATTACATGTTGCAATTTCCTTTAAAATGAGCTATTATACAGCTCTCTATGATTTTCCAGTGCCCAGCTAGCTGAGGAGAAAAATCAAGCAGAAAGAAAAAAAATATCCCGTTTGTGGAGAAAACAAAAATGCAGACATCAAAAATGCAGTTTTTGGTGGAAAAATTTATTTTCTTTTAGAAAAAAATTATTTTAGTTACTATAGATTTTTAACCCAATTAATTTCCTTTAAAATGAGCTATTGAACAACCCTCTACGATGTTCCAGTGCCAAGCTATCTGTGGAAAGACAAAAAGAAAAGAGAAAAAATGCCGTTTAGGCAGAATGTTGTAGTAGCTGCCACTTTTCTTGATTTTCAAGCCAATATATTTCTCTTGCTATTCAAGCCAAGGGACAGAAAGTTTTCTATACAGGGGTTTTGGAAAAGACGATTCTAATGGTGTACTTTTTGTTTTGATCTGACTCCTTTTTTAGGAACTATGGGTTTTTATATTTCTTAACATTGGACGTGATCGTCTCTTACTAGGTTGCTAGCTACCGCTGCAACCCGGATATTGTTTGTTATTCTAATGATCGTCTTTTAATGTAAATTTCGTAAAAAAATGATTCTATTTTAAAAATAATTTGTTGTAATTACAAAAAGTTCTTAACCCCATTAATTTCCTTTAAAATGAGCTATTGAACAACTCTCTACAAAGTTCCAATGCCAAGCTATCTATGGAATTACTAACCTATACTAGAAGTAAGTGGCGTATAAAATTTAGTATAGGCAAGAGGTCGTTCTTTATTATAACCCCCAAAATTACTGCATTTTACATAATAATGGATAATGATATAAAAAGACCGTATTGACAAACACCAATTATGATGTACTATATCGGTCTCTTATGTAAATGCAAGTATAAATATTGCATTCACTTATTACTTCATATATGGTTACTATCTACGATTATGACGTCAATCATCAAGATTGGTCATAGAAATGCAGTTTTTAGTGGAAAAACTGATTTGATTTAAAATAAAAAAATAAGGAATTTACAATAATCATGTATATAATAATTCCTTTTATTCCTACAGATCTTGTGGGCTACAGTACGTTCCTGAATGTAACCCGGCTACAACCTACAATTCTGACGTCATTGATCAATCTTTAACCTGAAATATGCACTTTTTCGTAAAAAAATTATTCTATTTTAAAAATAATTTGTTTTAACTACAAATGGTTTTTAAACCCATTAATTTCCTTTAAAATGAACCATTGAAAAAACCTCTACGTTGACCAAGTGCCAAGCTATGTGTGAAAAAGAAAAAGAAAAAAAAGATGCCATTTAGGCAGAATGCTGTAGTAGCTGCCGCTTTTCTTGATTTTCAAGCCAATATATTTCCCTTGCTGTTCAAGCGAATGGACAGAAAGTTTTTCTATACAGGGGTTTCAAACAAGGCGGTTCTGATCGTGTACTTTTTTTTGGTCTGACTCTATTTTTAGGAGTTATGGGTTATTATATTTTTTAACATTGGACGTGATCGTCTCGTATGCTACACAACGTATATATATATATAATAGTGTTCTCCTTGTTTTGATCTGAATCTCTTATCAGGAGTTATGGGTTACTTTAGTTTTTACTATGGGGCGTGATCGTCTTTTACTAGGTTGCTGGCTACTGCTGCAACCCAGATTAAAATAATATAAAAAATATAGATTCTTTATGTAAAATTTAAAGCAATATCTCTTAAATTAAAAATTTAAAAAGATACACAGTTTAGCTACCTCCTAGCCAAATATAGTAACTAATATAAATTAATATAGGTAAGAGGTCGTTCTTTATTATATTATTGCTGCTACATAAACTGCAATTGCTCCTTCCAGAATTTTCAAAGAAGTACGCCTCCGTATATTCACTGTGTTGTCGAACATTTTCCATTGCATCAATAAACTGTTCCGCAGTTGCCAATCCATACCTTGGAAGCTTTTCATTAAACTGACAACATTTCTTTTGGATATTACTATGAAGCTTTGCCAAAGCATTTCTAGCCGACTTTTCAGCAGCATCCGCTCTTTCAAAGAGAATTTTAATCTGTAATTTTGAATACTTTTCGTGATCCTGGTAAAACATGCGTAAAATGTTTCTCAATTTACGAAGATCAGCCTGCATTTTTGCCATCTTCTTGTATTTCTGAATGTAATTTTTCCCTTTGTCCTTATGCGTTCTTCGGTACAACCTCGCAGAGAATTTAATTTTTTCATTATAGCTTTTGTCACCCCAGTATCTACCCATTATTCTGGTAGCAACTTTTTTCTTATGTTTTTTTCGTTAATCTTCATCATTATCATACCGTTCCTTGCTCTTTTGTCTAGCCTGCTCAATTGTTGCTTCTCTATAAAGTTTATCATTGTGATAACGCTCCTTGATCTTTTGTCTAGCCTGCTCAATTCCTGCTTCTCTGTAATCTTCATCATTTTGATAACGCTCCTTGATCTTTTGTTTGGCTGTCTCAATTTTTACTTGTAGATACACCTGGACGGTTGAATACCTTTGCTTTTCTTTTTTCTTATATTTGATTCGGTAATCTTCATCATTATCATACCGTTCCTTGATCTTTTGTTTGGCTGTCTCAATTTTTGCATGTCTAAACTACATCATTATAATAACGCTGTTTGTCACTATCAATTTTCGCATCTCGATACGCGTGGTCGGTTGAATACCTTTGCTTTTCTCTTTTCAAGATACGTGCAGCTTGCTTTGATCTAACCATTATCTAATTATGAATGAGAACATTTACAGTTCTGACGCTTCTTATATAGTAATTATGACGTCACGACGCAATGAGATTATTTCATGACGTCTTCAGAAACCACAACATAATTTTGTGTTTTTCTATTCACGTCATAGCTCTAATATAAAGCTATGACGACATTCATTATTTATCTAGTAGGGTTTCAGACAAGGTAATTCTAATGATGTACTTTTGTTTTGATCTGACTCTATTTTTAGGAGTTTTGGGTTTTTATATTTCTTAGCATGGGACTGATCGTCTCTTACTAGGCTGCTAGCTACTGCTGCAACCCAGACTCACATATATATTATTTATGAGAGGCAGCCTGGCCGACTGGTCCAAGACACTGGTGTTAGCCACCAGTCTCTTCGGAGGCGTGGGTTCAAATCTTACCGCTGGTATAATGTTTGAAATACTGCAGTGTGAAAAAACATCAAAAATGCAGTTTTTGGCGGAAAAATTTATTCTCTTTTAGAAATAATTTATTTCAGTTACTATAGATCTTCAACTTGATTAATTTCCTTTAAAATGAGCTATTGAACAACTCTCTACGATGTTCCAGTGCCAAGCTATCTCTGGAAAAGAAGAAAAAAGAAAAAAAAAGAAAAAAATATCCCGTTTAGGCAGAATGTTGTAGTAGCTGCCACTTTTCTTGATTTTCAAGCCAGTATATTTCCCTTGCTGTTCAAGCCAAGGGACAGAAAGTTTTATATACAGGGGTTTCGGACAAGGCGGTTCTAATGGTGTACTTTTTGTTTTGATCTGACTCCTCTGTTAGGAACTATGGTTTTTAAATTTCTTAACATTGGACGTGATCGTCTCTTACTAGGTTGCTAGCTACCGCTGCAACCCAGATTGCATATTTTTGTTGCAAAACACACTGAAAAGCCATATTAAGAGCTATATTTGTGAGTTTTTCACTGACAATTCCATTGTTTTAGGCACGCATTTACTTCGCTAAATGAATGATATAATTTAGATTCATGAACACGTAATTTCCAATTATATTGAGTAATGTCGTTGTATGAACCAATGAAAAGCCCTAATTAGATATAAATCTGCGATTTCGTCAGTGTCATTTCCATTTTTTTTAGACAATTCTTGAACATGCACCTTGAATGCTGATAACGATAATCAATTGACCTTATTTGAATCATATTAATAATATTGTCGTATGATTTAAAAATGAAAGGAAACATTAAGAGCTATTTTTGTGAGTTTTTCACTGACAATTCCATTTTTTAGCCAAGCCTTGACCTCCCTAATTGAAGGATATGAACTAGATTCATCATATTTTGCATATTTTTGTTGGAAAACACACTGAAAAGCCATATCAAAAGCTATATTTTTGAGTTTTTCACTGACAATTCCATTTTTTTAGCCAAGCCTTGACCTCCCTAATTGAAGGATATGAACTACAGAACCGCAGATTCCGCTGCAACACGGAAAATTTCTCAGGGTACTTGGAGTAGGCTTTAGAGTATCAATACTTAAATATGACCTGTCTAAGGGACATGTCTTGTTCCTAATTAACCACTAGGTAATGCAGCTATTACAAAACGCATGATCACATGTTGGAGCCTGGACAGGATTATCCAGAACAAATGAGCAAATAGGGCAAAGGAGATTTTCATCAACGTCTCTACAAAATCTTGCAGTATCTATCACGGGTGGTTCCTCTGTAAGTGGATCTGGTACTGATGTTTCTGGTACTTGTGGTTCTGGTAAATTCGGTTTTGGTACAGGTGGTTCTAGAACAGCTGGTTCTGGCATAGGTGGTTCTGGTACAGGTGGTTCTTGTACAAGTGGTTCTGGTTCTGAAGTTTCTGATATTAATGTTTCTGTTACTTGTGGTTCTTGTAAAGGTGATTCTTGTATAGGTGGTTCTGTAGCAAGTGGTTCTGGCACTGATGTTTCTGGTACTTGTGGTTCTGGTACATGGAGCTCTAGTATAGGTAGTTCTGGTACAGCTGGTTCTGGTGCAGGTGGTTCTGGTACAAGTGGTTCTGGTTCTGAGGTTTCTGGTATTAATGTTTCTTTGGTTTCAGCCACTTTAAATGAAGCCCTAGCATCGGTGCCGTCTTGTATTGGCAGTGCTTCTTCAGAATTATTTTGCACGGACACTTTTCCAGTCCCGTTTTCCTTCGTTGTAACTCCAGAGGGTTGATCAGCTACTTCAGACCTACTTGTTTTAGTTGGTGATACTTCCAGTGACTTGACTTTATTCAACACATTGTTTTCGTAGTCATTAAAACCTTCAATCTCAACACTGCTTGTGTTCATCGTATCTTCGTCCAGTTTGGTGACTTTATCACCATCAAAACCTTCGTCTGTACATTTAAAAATCTCCAGAAAGATGCTACCTATAATCTGCTGTTTCTTATAGATCTTAATTTCCTTTTTGATAGTATCGGACACACAAAGCTCTTTTAAGCTTTGTTTTCTGCTATTCCCCAATTTTCCGCCTCCCCAGCGAGTGAATATACTCGGTTCTCTTAAGTGAAACTCAATTTTGCTGTCTTCAGATGTTAATTCAATTTTCATTTCCGTGTTGTATTTTGGTTTTTTAGGATCGGTACATGATTCAGTTGTATATTTCGGTTTTCCGGCTTTCACTTTAACAAATGTTGGCTGCTTCCTAATAGCAAGTTTTCCGTAAAGAATGCTTACTTTATATAGCATTATTCAAGTATGGTGCTAATTGAACTAATAGAATGATGTAATAAGTCACTAAAAACACTAATATATTTAAACTTGTTTTAAAATTTTTAGTAATTTTTCTACTTTCAATTCAAAACATTAAATTGCTACTTTGACATTATAAGTATTTTTGCAGTTTATATAATAACTTTAGAGATTATGAAGTGAAAACTAAATGTTCTATGAGATTTTGATTTTTCTATAGCATTATAAAAAGTTTAGCAATTATCTGGTGTTATTGGTTATTGTTTTGTTACTATGGGATGTGCTCGTCTCTTACTAAGTTATAATAAAAAACAAAACTATTTTTAAAATTTTCAGGTATTTTTCTAGTTTGAAATAAAACATAAAAATTATTCCTCGGAAACCATAAATATTTTTGCAGTTTACATAATGAACTAAAAACTAAACAAAAATAAAAATTGAGTTTCTTTTCTACAGAAATATGGCACAAAAATGCACACTTCAGAAGCTAAGCCAAAAAAAGTTTGGTTCCAGGAGACAATTATAAATCTGGAGTGGGAGATGACATCAAACTTTCGTTGTTTAAATCGAAAAGAAAACAAAACTAATTTGAAAATTTTCAGGTATTTTTCTAGCTGGAGTTAAAAAATTAATGTTATTGCTCAGTTACCATAAACATTTTTGCAGTTTACATAACAACGTTAGAGATTCTGAACTGAAAACTAAAACCAAATAAAAAATTTATTTTTTTTTCTACGGAAATATAGCATAGAAGACACGCACTTTAGAAGTTGAGCCAAAAAAAGTTTGATCCCAGGAGACATTTACAACTTTGAAGTGAGAGATGAAATAAAACTTTTGTTGATCAATATATTTTTGCAGTTTATAACTTTAGCGATTCTGAACTAAAAACGAAAATAAAATAAAAACTATTTTTTTCAATTTTTACGTTACGTCGCTAATTAAGTCATATATGGTTATTAGTACACAATAGGTTTTAGATATTACGTCATGTCACTTATTACGTCAAATATGGTTATTAGTAGATAATCGGTAAAATATTCGTTCTGTATTATAATAATGTAATAAAAATAATTTGTTTTAATTACAAAAGGTTTTTAACCCAAATAATTTCCTTTAAAATGAGCCATTGAACAACTCTCTACGATGTTCCAGTGCCATGCTATCTGTTGATGTACTAACCTATACTATAATTAAGTGGCGTATAAAATTTAGTATAGGCAAGAGGTCGTTCTTTATTACAAATTGCCGATGCAATTTAGTATAGGCAAAAAGATGGTTCTTTATTATAAAACCAAAAAAGTTTGGTTCCAGGATACAATAATAAATTTGAACTGAGATGAAAAAAATTTTCTTCCAGGAGACAAAAAGCAAAACTAATTTTAGAATTTTCATTTATTTTTTTTGTTTAAATTAAAAAATTGATATTACTGATTAGGCATCATAAATATTTTTGCAGTTTACATAATAATTTTAGCGATTAAGCCAAAAAAGAAAATTTTGGTTCCAGGAGTTTCGGTTACTATTGAGACAAGTAGCTATTATTACTACAGAGTTCATTACCATGAACTGTTTTATTGCTTCAAAATTCAAATATCTTTGAAAAGACTGCAGTATGAAAATACATCAAAAATGCAATTTTTTTGACAAAATTGATTCTACTTTAAAAAGTATTTTATTTTTAAATACAAAAGTGACTAGATGTTGCAATTTCCTTTAAAATGAGCTATTATACAGCTCTCTATGATTTTCCAGTGCCCAGCTAGCAGAGGAGAAAAATCAAGCGGAAAGAAAAAAATATCCCGTTTGTGGAGAATAACGTGGTAAAAGTCTATTTTCTTGATTTTCAAGCCAATATATTTGCTTTGTTATTCAAGCCAAAGGGCGGTAAGTTTCCTTTATAGAGGATTCGGACAAGGCGGTTCTAATGGTATACTTTTTGTTTTGATCTGACTCTTTTTTTAGGAGTTAGGGGTTTTATATTTCTTTACATTGGAGGTGATCGTCTCTTACTAGGTTGCTAGCTACCGCTGCAACCCGGATGAGATAGACTTCGGTCCTTAATGTAAAACTTTAGCGATTCTAAACTGAAAAACTAACTCAGTCTAATATATGCAATGGTGTGCTTTTCTAATGATCGTCCTTTAATATAAACTATGGACTAAAGTTCGTTCTTTAATGTAAAAATTCGATGATCTAGCCTTTATGTGACCCAGATTTAAAAAACATTATCATATCTTATAAGTAACTTTTATTTTAGAGGTCTTCGATAGTTTAATGGTAAGTATTTCAACTCGTTACCTGGGAGAAGGGGGTTCGATTCCCCGTCGGGGAGAACCTTTAATATGTGGAATTAAAAGCACTATCTTTTCAATTTAAAATTTAAAAAAGAAACATGTTTATTTACATTCTAGCTAAAATAATGAAGATAATATGAATGAACCACAGTGTTCAGTTTCTTTGGACTTGAGTTCGCTTTTTAACTGTAAATACAAACAGGAAAAAGCCTACGGCTTTTTCTTCTTTTAAATAGTAAGAGACGAAACTCAAACAATCAAGTAGCTAACTAAGTCCAATGTAAGGAATGGTTTGTTATTTCAGTGATCGTCTTTTAATGTAAACAAACAAGAAAAAGCCTACGGTTTTTTCTTCTTTGAAATAGTAAGAGACGAACCTCAAGCAATCAAGTAGCTAACTAAGTCTAATGTATGCAGCGGTATGCTATTCCAATGATCGTCTTTTAATGTAATGTATGGGAAATTTTTTACTTATGATGATTTCTTAAGGAACATAATTAAAATGTCTTAATGTAATGAAAATAATTTGTTTTAATTACAAAAGGTTTTTAACCCCACTAATTTCCTTTAAAATGAGCCATTGAACAACTCTCTACGATGTTTCAGTGCCATGCTATCTGTTGAATTACTAACCTGTACTATAATTAAGTGGCGTATAAAATTTAGTATAGGCAAGAGGTCGTTCTTTATTATATATATATATTTCATGACGTCATCAGAAACAACAATATAATTTCGTGTTTTTCTATTCACGTCATAGCTCTAATATAAAGCTACGACATTCATTATTTATCTAGTAGGGTTTCAGACAAGGTAGTTCTAATGATGTACTTTTGTTTTGATCTTACTCTATTTTTAGGAGTTTTGTTATATTTCTTAGCATGGGACTGATCGTCTCTTACTAGGTTGCTAGCTACTGCTGCAACCCAAATTCACATATATATTTATTTATGACAGGCAGCCTGGCCGAGTGGTCCAAGACACTGGTGTTAGCCACCATTCTCTTCGGAGGAGTGGGTTCAAATCCTACCGCTGGTAAACGATTATGTTTGAAAGACTGCTGTGTGAAAAGACATCAAAAATGCAGTTTTTGGTAGAAAAATCTATTCTCTTTTAGAAATAATTTATTTTAGTTACTATAGCTTTTTAACCCAATTAATTTCCTTTAAAATGAGCTATTGAACAACCCTCTACGATGTTCCAGTGCCAAGATATCTGTGGAAAAGAAAAAAAAAGAAAAGAGAAAAAATATCCCGTTTGGGGAGAACAACGTGGTTAAAGTCAATTTTCTTGATTTTCAAGCCAATATATTTCCCTTGCTGTTCAAGCCAAGGGACAGAAAGTTTCTTATACAGGGGTTTCGGACAAGGCGGTTCTAATGGTGTACTTTTTGTTTTGATCTGACTCCTCTGTTAGGAACTATGGGTTTTTATATTTCTTAACATTGGACGTGATCATCTCTTACTAGGTTGCTAGCTACCGCTGCAACCCGGAAATATAAATACTGTAATCTTAACTCTAGTGAAGTTGCGTATGCAAGTTAGTATAGAGAAGAGTTTGATCTTTATTATATTGATCTGACTCCTTTGTTAGGAACTATGGGTTTTTATATTTTTTAACATTGGACGTGATCGTCTCTTACTAGGTTGCTAGCTACCGCTGCAACCCGGATTATATTTCGTAACCTTGGACGTGATCGTCTCTTACTAGGTTGCTAGCTACCGCTGCAACCCGGATATGAGGCTACAATTCGTTCTTTATTGTACCTTACTATATTACAAACACGAAACAAGCCTATGGCTTTTTCTTAATTGGAATAGTAAGAGATGACCCGGCTACAACCTACGATTATGACATCATTGATCAATCTTTGATATTAATTATAATCTGATTTTAGTTACTATGGGCTGGAAGTTTGTTCTTTACTTTAATGCAGCTACCCCAGCCACCACCATATATCAGTTACTATGGGCCAGAGATCGTTCTTTAATGTAAAAAAATTTGAAATAAGATGATATAAAATTAATGGCGTATAAAATGGTGTAGCGAGTCAATTGAAGCAAAAGGAAAACCAAACTAATTTTAAATTTTCAGGTTATTTTTCTGGTTTGAATTAAAAAATAGAAATTATTGTTCAGACACCGTAAATATTTTTGCACTTTGCAGCTAAATAAAATTATATTTTTTTAAATTTTCAGGAATTATT
Organism: Artemia sp. Qi Xiang Cuo; assembly: GCF_049724085.1. NCBI lineage: Eukaryota > Metazoa > Arthropoda > Branchiopoda > Anostraca > Artemiidae > Artemia > Artemia sp. Qi Xiang Cuo. Next base: position 36,638,208 of record NC_142814.1, on the reverse strand, counting down.
CTAGTTTCAGTTGACAAATAAGATTTTTTTTCTTCAAGGAATCGAGCAGCTAACTTAGTTTAATATATACAATGGTATGTTCTTCGAATGATCTCTATTAATTAGGTTCCTAGTTACCGCTGCAAACCGGAACTATTAAAAAATATTTTATCTTTAATTACAGAAGGAACTAGATGTAGCAAGTTTTACTATTGAGACGAGTCGCTTTTACTATACAACATATAGTTAGTTATCACAAACTGTTTGCTTTGATGTATCTATTGGTACCAAAATTTCGTTCCTTCGAGTTTCGTTTACTATTGAGACAATCAAAACTTTGCTCTTTAGAGTATCGGTTACTATTGAGACAAGTAGCTATTATTACTATAGATTTCATTACCATGAACTGTTTGATTGCTTCAAAATTCAAATATCTTTGAAAAGACTGCAGTATGAAAATACATCAAAAATGCAATTTTTGACAAAATTGATTCTACTTTAAAAAGTATTTTATTTTTAATTACAAAAGTGACTAGATGTTGCAATTTCCTTTAAAATGAGCTATTATACACCTCTCTATGATTTTCCAGTGCCCAGCTAGTTGTGGAGGAAAATCAAGCGGAAAGAAAAAAATATCCCCTTTTGTGGAGAATAACTTGGTTAAAGTCAATTTTCTTGATTTTCAAGCCAATATATTTTCTTTGTTATTCAAGCCAAAGAGTGATAAGTTTCCTTAATAGGGGTTTTGGACAAGGTGGTTCTAATGGTGTAATTTTTGTTTTGATCTGACTCTTTTCTTAGGAGTTAGGGGTTTTTATATTTCTTAACTTTGGACGTGATCGTCTCTTAATAGGTTGATAGCTACCGCTGCAACCCGGATGAGATCCTCTTGACTAACACCATTTATGATCAATCTTTATGTCCCACTATACAAGTTTGTATAGGCAAGAGTTCAGTTCTTTATTGTAAACCGCTGCAATTCGGAAATATAAATATTAGATTCAACTTATTACGTCACATATGGTTATCTTTTAATGTATTATTGAACAAATCAGGAAAAAGCTCTACGGCTTTTTCTTCTTTGGAATAGTAAGAGACGAACATCAATCCGAATCAGGCAGCTAACTAAGTCCAATATAAGCAACTTGTTTGATTCTTCTAATGATCATCTTTTAATTTGGCGTTTCTTACTAGGTTGCTAGCTAGCCTCTTAAACCCGGATTATGTAATAGGTTGCTAGCGACCGCTGCAACCTAGATATTCTTATTTCTGCTACTATGGGCTAAGGTTCGTTCTTTCATGTAAAACTAGCAAAACATCTTTTAAGCCTGATGAAGATTTAACTAATGTGTCAAAGGTAAGGTTGCAAGTCGACGATTTTGTTTTGGCCTTATTATAATTGGTATGGTGAAATAATAATATGCATATGGCTCTTAAATCATACTTCTTTATAGTTCCATATGGTCTAGCGGCTAGGATAGTTAACTTTCACTTAACAGGCTCGGGTTCGATTCCCGGTGTGGGAAAATTTTTAACTCTATAATCTTTGAACATTTGAACCTTTTATAATTTATAATGATGTATAATATAAACACTTCAATCTTAATTATAGTGAAGTTGCGTATGCAAGTTAGTATAGGGAAGAGTTCGATCTTTATTATAAACTTGTTGCAAAGTAGTCTTCTCACGACACTGATAACCCTAGATTTTCCTGTACCCCCACATCCAGATGTAATCAACTTCAAAGATGTTGCAGCCATTGCGCTTGGTAACTGAGTCTAAAATTTTGTCAACAACTCTCTTCAGATCATGATATTGATGCGACTCATAATCATTTTTCAACCTGTCTTCGGTGTCACCATTTAAAATCTGTTTTTTTGCGTCTAACAAATCCTCCATAGCATCTGCTGCTCTGTCAATGACTCCTCCCTGAATTGCATTTTCTGGGTCATCTTCAATGTTTTCATCAATATTTTCTGCCTTCAGAAATTCTTTTGCACGTTCTCGGACCCTTTCTTCAAATTCTATATCGCTTGTCCTCTTAACAACAAATTTTTCGTGGTAAGCTAGCATGTCGGGATAGTTTACACTTTCAACACAGTAGGTTTCGTAGTTGCTATTTCCACTGACTACTAGTTCATTTTCCTTTCTCCAAGGTTTAAACAAGTTTAAAAGATCTTCATAGTAAGCATTTTTCTTCTCGTCAGTTTCAAATGGGTTTACCTTTCTGTGCTGTATGATATACGGTTTAAAAAGCCTTTTTCTGAGGTAGAAGGACCCGTCAGTTAACATCATATTATCATCACTACCATTACGCTCCCGTTCATACCAAGACAATAACTGAAAAAGACTGATATTTTCCATATGTTCCAGTCTTTTAGGGTAGATATCAATAACCCAGTGGGCAATGTACAAATCACTACTCTGTGGATCGTTTTCAGTAAGCTTTTCAAGCTCCTCATACCTTCTCAGTGTCCTCTTCACCTCGCTCTTTTTCGCAAGGTCAATATATCTAAATTGCCTAGAAATACTATACAATTTAGTACCAAGAAGCCTATCAGCAGCTTCAACTGCTCCAACTTGACGGGTTTTTATGGACTTCAACAAGTAGGACATAGTTCGTTGACCAAGACTTTTGCATGCATTATTTACTTCCTCCCACATTGCTTCTATTTCGACACTCTCTGCTTTAGTCATGTAATCGGTAATGTAATACGGTAATTTAGAGCCCAAATGGCCAATATATTGAACATCAATGTTTGCTTGATTAGCAATAAGTAACGCAAGAAAATAATCATTTATATAACGCTCGTCATCTCTTCAAAGCAGATGATATATTCTTTTTCTTGGCTTTTTACGGTTTGTACCATGAACCAAGCAGTCAAGGATGTCATATAATTCTGTTCGTTCCTTTGTAGGACGAGGAAAGCCAAACTTACAATACGTAACCCACCTTCCTCTTTTTCTCTTATACTTTCTTTGACAGTATTTATTACAGCGGTGCACTTGATGGTCTTTGACCAGTTTGTGAAGAGTTGGACTAGTCAATCTATTTGGTATTTCACAAGTTATAATACTATTGATATACTGAATCACTTCAGACGCTGTTGATTTCCCAATAATAGGAGCATCTTCAATCCACAACACACAGTGTACATGAGGCGCACCTCGTTTCTGATACTCGATACGCCAGAAATGATCCTTAATTTTACCAAACAAAGGATTTGTCTTTGAACATATTAGCTCATTAAATATAGGTGTCCATTTTTTGTCAAAGTGCATGGAAACTGCAATTGGATCTAGACACGTCAACTCTGCTGGGGTCATTTTTGCCACACCAGGTAAGTTCTTATGGACAGTCCGTAAATAGTCAATAAATTCAGGAGAGTACCACTCAGCACATGAAACTGTCAAAAACAAAGTCGGTGGACCCAATTGCTCAATCATTGACTTTACTTTATAGGAAAGAGATTGAAAATACTGCTGAGATCCTCTGATTTTTGATTGAACAGAAAACAAAGTCGCTTCCATCTCTCCATCACGGGAATGAAGCCTGTCTATAAATTGACGAGCATTTTGATTTGGTTTCACAGTCCGCAACATATGACCAACGCTATTACACATGTAAGAGAATTCTTGCAATTGGAAGCTGTGAAAAAGAAACTGTTTGTCAAGACGAAACTTAGTATGTCTGCTAAGAAGCCTTGATTTAAAATATTCTGCATTCCTAATCCGAAATGGTCTTGCCTTGTCACGCAAGCCATATTTGCCTTTCGGGAAAAGATTTGGAAACACTTTTAGATCAAGTTCTTCCTGAAATAAGTCTTCGCTCTCACCTTTTAGTTTCTTGATTTGAAATTGGTCAGTACCAAGATCTTTCATTTGCTTAAAATCTTCAATGAAGTCTTTTGGAACCGCTGAATTGAGAGGCTGGACAGAAAAATGTTCAACCAATGTAGATTTTGCACTTTCTGTCAGTTTCTGAAGGATTGCAGCTTCCGGTATTTCAGGTAAATTATCAATACCAACCGCTTTTTCAGCAAGACGGGCTTCAAGTATTTTTTTTAAATCTTCTAGGGTGTATGCATGTATTGTTTTATAGAGACTGTTGTTCTCTCTTAACCACAACAGTGCTTCATGGACTTTTCTCAGATCTATTAGTGCAGTCCAAACATTCTTGTTGTAAGTAGGCTGACCATTGACAATGACTACAAAACTATCAATGTTAAGAAGTTTTTCAGGCTGAATATCTGCATTTGCTTGCACATCAACAGGTAGATATACTATTCTCCCCTTAAGAGCGTCAACAAGTTCTGTTCTAGGTCTCTTCAATGCAGTTACTTGCCCTAATCTGACGATCGTAAGACAAGGCATTACAAATCGAATCATTGCCATTTCAAAATTATTTAAACACTTTATACATTCCGGTGTACAGTCTATATGAAGGTTATTTAATACTGATCGGACATTCTCCTGACTTTTCAACATTTTCCCAGCACAGTAATCACAGACAAAGAATGAATCTATGACATCCTCTTTCCAACCTGTACATTGAATTAGTTCTTCTCTGTCATCTTTGGGTATGTCCTGTTGTAGGTGTTCTAAAATCGTGGCCATCATGACATCAAAACCTTTCTTATTTGAAAGGGATCTTAGACTCTTCAATTGGTATTTTGTCTTTATCTGCTCACAACTGTCACAATGCATTGTGGGGTATACATCCCTAATGTTAGCTACCTTATCAAGGCTCTCACCAAATAATTTTATTATTGTATTTTCATCCACAGAAACTCTAATATTGCCATCACCGTAAATGAAGTCTTGACTATTATTACGACAGAGTCTACTTGACACTTCTTCTATGTGATGACTTAGTTCCTTGTACGAGCCCTCGACTTTTAGTAGATTAATATGTTGTATAATCTTACATTTTGATACTGCCTTATATACGCTATTAATGAAACAGTTCAAGACAGGAAAATGTGGAGCTAGTGCCCTTAGAGAACGCAAATAGCTCTGACATCCCTCATTTGGGCTACAGTATAACGAATGCCCATGCTTTCTTGTGTCCCTGTAATTGATTTCACAATAATCCAAGCCGCCAAGGTAGAAATTAACCACTTTGTCAGTTGAAAATTTTAATGCTATATTGTTTTCAAGGATATCAAAAAGAATTTGACATAATTCAATATCCGTCGGATAGAGCTTGCAGATATCAGGGTGACATTGCCAAGTAACCTGCTGCCCAATTTTTGGTTTTGAATTTTTACTCAGATTGTTATAGGTGACTTCAGCCATCATAATTTCCTTGTCAGATCTAGTTTTAGAGCATTTTTCAATAGTTGTCTCGTACTTTTCAGGACAGTGTGTTCTACTACACAGAAAATTTTTTGCCAAATATTCAGTAGAACTAAACGAACTGTTTAAAACACAGTTAGAAATGCTTTTTTCTTGAGTCGGTGTTCCAGGAATTTGTTCTAAATCATTAGTCTTACAAACACATTTACTAATAACCCTAACAGGCTCGTTTTCGCCATAATTGAAAAACATTGCTTTTCCTTCGCTGTTGATAGGTATGCTTGTATATATATTTTTATTGCTGCTACATAAACTGCAATTGCTCCTTCCAAAATTAATATACGAATTTTCTAAGAAGTACGCCTCCGTATATTCACTGTGTTGTCGAACATTTTCCATTGCATCTATAAACTGTTCCGCAGTTGCCAATCCATACCTTGGAAGCTTTTCGTTAAACTGACAACATTTCTTTTGGATATTGCCATGAAGCTTTGCCAAAGCATTTCTAGCCGACTTTTCAACAGCATCCGCTCTTTCAAAGAGAATTTTAATCTGTAATTTCGAATACTTTTCGTGATCCCGATAAAACATGCGTAAAATGTTTCTCAATTTACAAAGATCAGCCTGCATTTTTGCCATCTTCTTGTATTTCTGAATGTAATTTTTCCCTTTGTCCTTATGCGTTCTTCGGTACAACCTCGCAGAGAATTTAATTTTTTCATTATAGCTTTTGTCACCCCAGTATCTACCCATTATTCTGGTAGCAACTTTTTTCTTATGTTTGTTTCGGTAATCTATATCGTTATCATACCGTTCCTTGCTCTTTTGTTTCGCTGTCTCAATTTTCCCTTCTCGATACCCCTGATCCGTAAGATACCTCTGTTTTGCTCTGTCATATTTCATTTTCTTAAATCCTGGATCACAAGACATCTTAGTAGCAATCCTTACGCGTGCTCGAGCTTTATTGCGTTTGGTGGCATTTTTATCTCTTTTAAATAAACTTTTCTTATATTTCAGGATGTTAGCTTTATTTTTTGTGTAGTAAAGTTTTCTATTAGTAGAAATTTGGATTGTTCTATTTTGATATTGTTTTTGGTTATTCTTTCTTTTTTTCCACTCGCGTGAGACCATATTTTTTCAAGATTTAAAATTATTAAGCACACAAAATCCCGTGTCGAGTATCTAAAACCTAGCATAAAACAAAACTAATTTTAAAATTTTCAGGTATTTATCTTGTTTGAATTACAAAATTAGTATTATTGGTTAGACACCATAAATATTTTTTCAGTTTAAATAATAAGTTTAGTGATTCTGGACTGAAAACTAAAATAATTGCAATTATGAGACAATAATATGGAGATATGTACTTTACGGGTTACAGGATACAATAATAAATTTGAACTGAGATGAAAAAAAAATTTCTTCCAGGAGACAAAAAGCAAAACTAATTTTAGAATTTTCATGTATTTTTGTTGTTTAAATTAAAAAATTACTATTACTGATTAGGCATCATAAATATTTTTGCAGTTTACATAATAATTTTAGCGATTAAGCCAAAAAAGAAAATTTTGGTTCCAGGAGTTTCGGTTACTATTGAGACAAGTAGCTATTATTACTATAGAGTTCATTACATGGACTGTTTTATTGCTTCAAAAAATTTCCTTTAAAATGAGCTATTATACAGCTCTCTATGATTTTCCAGTGCCCAGCTAGCTGAGCAGAAAGAAAAAGCGGAAAGAAAAAAATATCCCGTTTGTGGAGAATAACGTGGTAAAAGTCAATTTTCTTGATTTTCAAGCCAATATATTTTCTTTGTTATTCAAGCCAAAGGGAGGTAAGTTTCCTTTATAGAGGATTCGGACAAGGCGGTTCTAATGGTGTACTTTTTGTTTTGATCTGACTCTTTTTTTAGGAGTTGGGGGGTTTTATATTTCTTGACATTGGAGGTGATCGTCTCTTACTAGGTTGCTAGCTACCGCTGCAACCCGGATCACTGCATTAAAAATACAGTTTTTATTGGAAAAATTTATTCTCTTTTAGAAATAATTTATTTTAGTTACTATAGATTTTTAACCCAATAAATTTCCTTTAAAATGAGCTATTGAACAACCCTCTACGATGTTCCAGTGCCAAGCTATCTCTGGATACAAAAAAGAAAAAAAAAGAAAAAAATATCTCGTTTGGGGAGAATAACGTGGTTAAAGTCAATTTTCTCGATTTTCAAGCCAATATATTTCCCTTGCTGTTCAAGCCAAGGGACAGAAAGTTTCCTATACAGGGGTTTCGGACAAGGCGGTTCTAATGGTGTACTTTTTGTTTTGATCTGACTCCTGCTTTAGGAGCTATGGGTTTTTATATTTCTTAACATTGGACGTGATCGTCTCTTACTAGGTTGCTAGCTACCGCTGCAACCCGGATAAAACTATGAGGCGTGATCGTCTCTAACTAGGTTGCTAGCTACCGCTGCAACCCGAATCAAAAACTGCTAATTATAAGTAATTTGGGTAATTAATAATAATAATATTGTATCCAAGTTGTTTAAACATTAAGATAAAATAAGACTCATTTAAATATTTTTAGGAATGTAAATAGTTTCTTTTGATAAAGTGAAGTTGTTACTGAAACATTCTAAATATTTTTGCAGTTTACAGAGTTTTGTAGTTTTTTCTCATACCTTTTGCATTGTCTTAATATAAAAACTGGAATCTTAACTATAGTGAAGTAGCCTATACAAGTTAGTATAGGGAAGAGTTCGTTCTTTATTATAATTATCTTTTAATGTATTATTACAAACAGGAAAAAGCCTACGGCTTTTTCTTCTTTGGAATAGTAAGAGACGAACCTCAAAGAATCAGGCAGCTAACTAAGTCCAATATAAGCAATTATTTGTTCTTCTAATGATCATCTTTCAATTTGGCGTTTCTTACTAGGTTGCTAGCTACCACTTAAACCCGGATTATGTAATAGGTTGCTAGCTACCGCTGCAACCTAGATATTCTTATTTCTGCTACTATGGGCTAAGGTTCGTTTTTTCATGTAAAACTAGCAAAAAATTTTTTAAGCCTGATGAAGATTTAACTAATGTGTCAAAAGTAAGGTTGCAAGTCGACGATTTTGTTATGGCCTTATTATAATTGGTATGGTGAAATAATAATATGCATATGGCTCTTAAATCATACTTCTTTATGGTTCCATATGGTCTAGTGGCTAACCTTACACACAGTTACACAAAAACTCTGTGTAAGTTTTTGTGTGTGTGTAAGTTTTTTTGTGTGTGTGTAAGTTTTTGTGTGTGTGTGTAAGTTTTTGTGTGTGTGCGTGTAAGTTTTTGTGTGTGTGTGTTAATTTTTGGATGTGTGTTAGTTTTTTTGTGTGTGTAAGTTTGTGTGTGTGTGTAAGTTTTGTTGTGTTTTTAAGTTTTTTTTTTTGTTTGTGTGTTTAATTTTTTGGTTTTTTTTAAGTTTTTGTGTGTGTGTGTTAGTTTTTTTGTGTTTTTAAGTGTTTGTGTGTGTGTCTGTTAATTTTTGTGTGTTTGTTAGTTTTTTTGTGTGTGTGAGTTTTTGTGTGTGTGTTAGTTTTTGTGTGTGTATAAGTTTGTTTGTGTGTTTATAAATTTTTTTGTGTGTGTGTAAGTTTTTGTGTTTGTGTTAGTTTTTGTGTTTGTGTTAGTTTTTTTGTGTGTGTGTTTTAGTTTTTTTGTGTGTGTAAGTTTTTGTGTGTGTGTAAGTTTTTTTTTGTGTGTAAGTTTTTGTGTGTGTGTAAGTTTTTTTTGTGTGTAAGTTTTTGTGTGTGCGTGTGTAAGTTTTTGTGTGTGTGTAAGTTTTTGTGTGTGTATTAGTTTTTGTGTGTGTGTAAGTTTTTTTGTGTGTGTGTAAGTTTTTTGTGTGTGTGTAAGTTTTTTTGTGTGTGTGTAAGTTTTGTTGTGTATATGTGTTAGTTTTTGTGTGTGTATGTGTGTGTAAGTTTTTTGGGTGTTTGTAAGTTTTTGTGTGTGTTTAAATTTTTGTTTGTGTGTAAGTTTTTGTGTGTGTGTAAGTTTTTGTTTGTGTGTAAGTTATTGTGTGTTTGTGTGTTTTTTAGTTTGTATAAGTTTTTGTGTGTGTGTGTAAGTTTTTTTATGTGTTTAAGTTTTTGTGTGTGTAAATTTTCGTTTGTGTGTAAGTTTTTTTGTGTTTGTGTAATTTTTTGTATGTGTTTAATTTTTTTTTTTGTGTTTATGTTTGTGTGTGTGTGTGTAAGTTTTTTTGTATGTGTGTGTGTCATTTTGTTTTTTGTGTGTTTTAGTTTGTGTGTGTGTGTAAGTTTTTGTGTGTGTGTAAGTTTTTGTGTGTGTGTAAGTTTTTGTGTGTGTTTAATTTTTTTTTTGTGTGTAATTTTTTTTGTCTGTTTTATTTTTTTTGTGTGTGTGTAAGTTTTTTGTGTGTGTGTTAGTTTTTTTGTGTGTGTAAGTTTTAGGGTGGAGGGATAGGGGTTGGAGGGATGGTGGAGGGATAGGGTTGAGGGATAGGGGTAGGACTTGGGGCCCAAGTATCAGAAGAAATTGTTTGTCTAGTATGCATCTCAAATCATCGTGGTATGCATATTCTCATGATGATGTCATAAAAATGCCCCGAAACATGTCACTTAACACCTATTTAAAATCCAATTGATAAATCGAATGTGCTTGAACTTGTTCCAGTTCAATGGAATGAACCAGTTACGATATTGTGAGGCTTAACATCAGTTGGGCAATGTCCCAGAAACAATTCATTGGATGTATTTCTAAAATTATAATATGTTCAAAGGCTTGTTGGTTCAGTCAATTAACGTATCGTTCTTTTACCTTGGGAAATCACGTGTTTCACGTTCAATTCTTACATCAAACACAAATTTCATATAAATAAATGGGAAGATGCTTATAATGTAAAAAATCGTACCATTGGAAAATAAAAATATCATCATTAGAGTACAATAAAATGACATCAATAAAAGAAATTTAATGTAATTATGTAAATTAATGTAATTATGTAAATTAATTAATAATAAATTAATTTATGTAAATTAGTTCAAGGTTAAACATAAGTCAATTTCAAGGTTAAACATAAGTCAACCACGCCTAACTAAATTACAAAAAGAATTTCACAATTTCATACAAAGGAATCATCACGCACTTTGAACACAGATCAACACGAATTTTCACGGTGGTTGAATTCCGGTCATTACACTGTCTGCTTGTATTGGCGGGTGTACTGTGCGCTTGAAAGCATATGGTGGGACTGTCCGCTCTTAACTGTTATTCTATTCACGTCATAGCTCTAATATAAAACTATGACGACATTCAATATTTATCTAGTAGGGTTTCAGACAAGGTAATTCTAATGATGTACTTTTGTTTTGATCTGACTCTATTTTTAGGAGTTTTGTTATATTTCTTAGCATTGGACTAATCGTCTCTTACTAGAAATTTTTAACTCTATAATCTTCGAATTATATAATTGATTACAAACAGGAAAAAGCCTACGGCTTTTTCTTCTTTGAAATAGTAAGAGTCTAGCCTTAAGCAATCAAATAGCTAACTAAATCAAATGTATGTAATGGGTTTTTATTCCAATGGTCGTCTTTTAATGGAAAATTTTAATATATTGGCCTTAAATATAATTGTACAAGCCTACACTATAGTTAAGTGGCCTATAAAATTTAGTAGAGGCAAGTGGTCGTTCTTTATTATAACCGGAAAATACCCCTGGAACCACCGTATATCAGTTACTATGGGCGAGAGATCGTTCTTTACTGTAAAATCAAGTAGCTAACTAAGTCCAATGTATGGAATGGTTTGTTATTTCAGTGATCGTCTTTTAATGTAATTCTTTACTGCAAAACTAGCAAAACAGTTTTTAAGTCTGATGAAGATTTAACTGATGTGTCAAAATTAAGGTTGCAATTCGACGATTTTGTATTGGCCTTATTATAATTGGTATGGTGAAATAATAATATGCATATGGTTCTTAAATCATACTTGTTTTTGGTCCCATTTGGTCTAGTGGCTAGGATAGGTAACTTTCACTTAGGAGAACCGGGTTCGATTCCCGGTGTGGGAAAATTTTTAACTCTATAATCTTCGAACATTCGAACCTTTTATAATTTATAATGATGTATAATATAAATACTGTAATCTTAACTATAGTGAAGTTGCGTATGCAAGTTAGCATAGGGAAGAGTTCGATCTTTATTATAACTGCAGCATGAAAATACATCAAAAATGCAATTTTTTTGACAAAATTGATTCTACTTTAAAAAGTATTTTATTTTTAAATACAAAAGTGACTAGATGTTGCAATTTCCTTTAAAATGAGCTATTATACAGCTCTCTATGATTTTCCAGTGCCCAGCTAGCTGAGCAGAAAGAAAAAGCGGAAAGAAAAAAATATCCCGTTTGTGGAGAATAACGTGGTAAAAGTCAATTTTCTTGATTTTCAAGCCAATATATTTTCTTTGTTATTCAAGCCAAAGGGAGGTAAGTTTCCTTTATAGAGGATTCGGACAAGGCGGTTCTAATGGTGTACTTTTTGTTTTGATCTGACTCTTTTTTTAGGAGTTGGGGGGTTTTATATTTCTTGACATTGGAGGTGATCGTCTCTTACTAGGTTGCTAGCTACCGCTGCAACCCGGATTTTCTCAGATCTATTAGTGCAGTCCAAACATTCTTGTTGTAAGTAGGCTGACCATTGACAATGACTACAAAACTATCAATGTTAAGAAGTTTTTCAGGCTGAATATCTGCATTTGCTTGCACATCAACAGGTAGATATACTATTCTCCCCTTAAGAGCGTCAACAAGTTCTGTTCTAGGTCTCTTCAATGCAGTTACTTGTCCTAATCTGACGATCGTAAGACAAGGCATTACAAATCGAATCATTGCCATTTCAAAATTATTTAAACACTTTATACATTCCGGTGTACAGTCTATATGAAGGTTATTTAATACTGATCGGACATTCTCCTGACTTTTCAACATTTTCCCAGCACAGTAATCACAGACAAAGAATGAATCTATGACATCCTCTTTCCAACCTGTACATTGAATTAGTTCTTCTCTGTCATCTTTGGGTATGTCCTGTTGTAGGTGTTCTAAAATCGTGGCCATCATTACATCAAAACCTTTCTTATTTGAAAGGGATCTTAGACTCTTGAATTGGTATTTTGTCTTTATCTGCTCACAACTGTCAAAATGCATTGTGGGGTATACATCCCTAATGTTAGCTACCTTATCAAGGCTCTCACCAAATAATTTTATTATTGTATTTTCATCCACAGAAACTCTAATATTGCTATCACCGTAAATGAAGTCTTGACTATTATTACGACAGAGTCTACTTGACACTTCTTCTATGTAATGACTTAGTTCCTTGTACGAGCCCTCGACTTTTAGTAGATTAATATGTTGTATAATCTTACATTTTGATACTGCCTTATATACGCTATTAATGAAACAGTTCAAGACAGGAAAATGTGGAGCTAGTGCCCTTAGAGAACGCAAATAGCTCTGACATCCCTCATTTGGGCTACAGTATAACGAATGCCCATGCTTTCTTGTGTCCCTGTAATTGATTTCACAATAATCCAAGCCGCCAAGGTAGAAATTAACCACTTTGTCAGTTGAAAATTTTAATGCTATATTGTTTTCAAGGATATCAAAAAGAATTTGACATAATTCAATATCCGTCGGATAGAGCTTGCGGATATCAGGGTGACATTGCCAAGTAACCTGCTGCCCAATTTTTGGTTTTGAATGTTTACTCAGATTGTTATAGGTGACTTCAGCCATCATAATTTCCTTGTCAGATCTAGTTTTAGAGCATTTTTCAATAGTTGTCTCGTACTTTTCAGGACAGTTTGTTCTACTACACAGAGAATTTTTTGCCAAATATTCAGTAGAACTAAACGAACTGTTTAAAACACAGTTAGAAATGCTTTTTTCTTGAGTCGGTGTTCCAGGAATTTGTTCTGAATCATTAGTCTTACAAACACATTTACTAATAACCCTAACAGGCTCGTTTTCGCCATAATTGAAAAACATTGCTTTTCCTTCGCTGTTGATAGGTATGCTTGTATATATATTTTTATTGCTGCTACATAAACTGCAATTGCTCCTTCCAAAATTAATATACGAATTTTCTAAGAAGTACGCCTCCGTATATTCACTGTGTTGTCGAACATTTTCCATTGCATCTATAAACTGTTCCGCAGTTGCCAATCCATACCTTGGAAGCTTTTCGTTAAACTGACAACATTTCTTTTGGATATTGCTATGAAGCTTTGCCAAAGCATTTCTAGCCGACTTTTCAACAGCATCCGCTCTTTCAAAGAGAATTTTAATCTGTAATTTCGAATACTTTTCGTGATCCCGATAAAACATGCGTAAAATGTTTCTCAATTTACAAAGATCAGCCTGCATTTTTGCCATCTTCTTGTATTTCTGAATGTAATTTTTCCCTTTGTCCTTATGCGTTCTTCGGTACAACCTCGCAGAGAATTTAATTTTTTCATTATAGCTTTTGTCACCCCAGTATCTACCCATTATTCTGGTAGCAACTTTTTTCTTATGTTTGTTTCGGTAATCTATATCGTTATCATACCTTTCCTTGCTCTTTTGTTTCGCTGTCTCAATTTTCCCTTCTCGATACCCCTGATCCGTAAGATACCTCTGTTTTGCTCTGTCATATTTCATTTTCTTAAATCCTGGATCACAAGACATCTTAGTAGCAATCCTTACGCGTGCTCGAGCTTTATTGCGTTTGGTGGCATTTTTATCTCTTTTAAATAAACTTTTCTGATATTTCAGGATGTTAGCTTTATTTTTTGTGTAGTAAAGTTTTCTATTAGTAGAAATTTGGATTGTTCTATTTTGATATTGTTTTTGGTTATTCTTTCTTTTTTTCCACTCGCGTGAGATCATATTTTTTCAAGGTTTAAAATTATTAAGCACACAAAATCCCGTGTCGAGTATCTAAAACCTAGCATAAAACAAAACTAATTTTAAAATTTTCAGGTATTTATCTTGTTTGAATTACAAAATTAGTATTATTGGTTAGACACCATAAATATTTTTGCAGTTTACATAATAAGTTTAGTGATTCTGGACTGAAAACTAAAATAATTGCAATTATGAGACAATAATATGGAGATATGTACTTTACGGGTTACAAACCAAAAAAAGCTTGGTTCCAGGATACAATAATAAATTTGAACTGAGATGAAAAAAAAATTTCTTCCAGGAGACAAAAAGCAAAACTAATTTTAGAATTTTCATGTATTTTTGTTGTTTAAATTAAAAAAATACTATTACTGATTAGGCATCATAAATATTTTTGCAGTTTACATAATAATTTTAGCGATTAAGCCAAAAAAGAAAATTTTGGTTCCAGGAGTTTCGGTTACTCTTGAGACAAGTAGCTATTATTACTATAGAGTTCATTACATGGACTGTTTTATTGCTTCAAAATTCAAATATCTTTGAAAAGACTGCAGTATCAAAATACATCAAAAATGCAATTTTTTTGACAAAATTGATTCTACTTTAAAAAGTATTTTATTTTTAAATACAAAAGTGACTAGATGTTGCAATTTCCTTTAAAATGAGCTATTATACAGCTCTCTATGATTTTCCAGTGCCCAGCTAGCTGAGCAGAAAAAAAAAGCGGAAAGAAAAAAATATCTCGTTTGTGGAGAATAACGTGGTAAAAGTCAATTTTCTTGATTTTCAAGCCAATATATTTTCTTTGTTATTCAAGCCAAAGGGCGGTAAGTTTCCTTTATAGAGGATTCGGACAAGGCGGTTCTAATGGTGTACTTTTTGTTTTGATCTGACTCTTTTTTTAGGAGTTGGGGGGTTTTATATTTCTTGACATTGGAGGTGATCGTCTCTTACTAGGTTGCTAGCTACCGCTGCAACCCGGAAATTTAAAATGATCCATTGAACAACTCTCTACGATGTTCCAGTGCCAAGCTATCTTAGAATATAAAGTTTAAAATACAACCTTACCACGAACTGTTTGATTGCTTCAAAAACAAAAATCAAATGTCTTTGAAAAGACAGCAGTATGGAAAGACATCAAAAATACAGTTTTTAGTGGAAAAATTTATCCTGTTTTAATTTGTTTTAATTACAAAAAGTTTTTAACCCAATTAATTTCCTTTAAAATGAGCCATTGAACAACTTTCTACGATGTTCCAGTGCAAAGCTATCTCTGGATAACAAGAAAGAAAAAAATATTCCGTTTAGGCAGAATGTTGTAGTAGCTGCCACTTTTCTTGATTTTCAAGCCAATAAATTTCCCTTGCTGTTCAAGCCAAATGACAGAAAGTTTCCTATACAGGGGTTTCGGACAAGGCGGTTCTAATGGTGTACTTTTTTTTGATCTGATTCCTTTTTAAGGAACTATGGGTTTTTACATTTCTTAACATTGGACGTGATCGTCTCTTACTAGGTTGCTAGCTACCGCTGCAACCCGGATAATTTAACCCAATTAATTTCCTTTAAAATGAGCCGTTGAGCAACTCTATGATTTTCCAGAGCAAAGCTATCTCTGGAAAAGAAGAAAAAAAGAAAAATTTAGGAACTATGGGTTTTTATATTTCTTAACATTGGACGTGATCGTCTCTTACCAGGTTGCTAGCTACCGCTGCAACCTGGATTTGTTACTATATACTATATATTACCTATACTATAGTTAAGTGGCCTATAAAATTTAGTATAGGCAAAAGGTCGTTCTTTATCCGGGTTGCAGCGGTAGCTAGCAACCTAGTAAGAGACGATCACGTCCAATGTTAAGAAATGTGAAAACCCATAGTTCCTAAAAAAGGAGTCAGATCAAAACAAAAAGTACACCATTAGAACCGCCTTGTCCGAAACCCCTGCATAGTAAACTTTCTGTCCCTTGGCTTGAACAGCAAGGGAAATATATTGGCTTGAAAATCAAGAAAAGTGGCAGCTACTACAACATTCTGCCTAAACGGGATATTTTTTTCTTTTTTTTTCTTTTTTTTTTTTCTTTTTTCTTTTCCACAGATAGCTTGGCACTGGAACATTGTAAAGGGTTGTTCAATAGCGCATTTAAATTATAAAATAAAATCAAGTAGCTAACTAAGTCCAATGTATGGAGTGGTTTGTTATTTCAGTGATCGTCTTTTAATGTAACCTATACTATAGTTAAGTGTTAAGAAAATAAGAAAAAAGTTGCTACCAGAATAATGGGTAGATACTGGGTACAGTAAAGAACGATCTCTCTCCCATACTAACTGATATATGGTGGTTCCAGGTGTAGTTACTTAAAGGACGAATATAGCTCATCATAAATGGTGTTTGTCAATTATCCGGGTTGCAGCGGTAGCTAGGAACCTAGTCTGGGTTGCAGCAGTAGCTAGCAGCCTAGTAAGAGACGATCACGTTTAATGTTACAAAATATAAAAACTCATAGTTCCTAAAAAAGGAGTCAGATCAAAACAAAAAGTACACCATTAGAACCACCTTGTCCAAAACCCCTGTATAGGAAACTTTCAGTCCCTTGGCTTGAACAGCAAGGGAATTATATTGGCTTGAAAATCAAGAAAATTACATTAAAATACGATCATTGGAATAACACACCACTGCATACATTGGACTTAGATAGCTACTTGATTGCTTTAGGATCGTCTCTTACTATTTCAAAGAAGAAAAAGCCGTAGGCTTTTTCCTGTTTGTAATGATTTGTAATAAAGAACGACCTGTTGCCAATACTAAATTTTATAGACAACTTAAGTATAGTATACGTTAGTAAAGTTTTATAGTACGAACTTTTGGCCGATCCGGGTTGCAGTGGTAGCTAGTTACAGTAAAGAACGAACTTCAGCCCATAGTAAATAAAATAAGATTATAATTTATGACTCAAACAATTAATTTGTTTGCTTTGGTCTAAAAATTAATATATAAGAAGCATCAGAACTGTAAATGTTCTCATTCATAATTAGATAATGGTTAGATCAAAGCAAGCTATACGCAAGTTAAAAAAACAGTACTACATAAAAAACAGAGATAGTAACTTGAAAAGAAAAAAGCAAAGGTATTCAACCGACCAGGCGTATCGATATGTAATCAAACAAAACAGCAAGATGTGTTATCACATTGATGAAGATTATAGACATGCGAAAATTGAGACAGCCAAACAAAAGATCAAGGAGCTTTATCACAATGATGAAGATTACCGAATAAAATATAAGAAAAAAAAAAAGCAAATGTATTCAACCGTCCAGGTGTATCGACAAGTAAAAATTGAGACAGCCAAACAAAAGATCAAGGAGCGTTATCAAAATGATGAATATTACAGAGAAGAAATAATTGAGCAGGCTAGACAAAAGATCAAGGAGCGTTATCATAATGATAAGCTTTATTGAGAAGCAACAATTGAGCAGACTAGACAAAAGAGCAAGGAACGGTATAATAATGATGAAGATTACCGAAACAAACATAAGAAAAAAGTTGCTACCAGAATAATGGGTAGATAAAAGCTATAATGAAAAAATTAAATTCTCTGCGAGGTTGTACCGAAGAACACATAAGGACAAAGGGAAAAATTACATTCAGAAATACAAGAAGATGGCAGAAATGCAGGCTGATCTTTGTAAATTGAGAAACATTTTACGCATGTTTTACCAGGATCACGAAAAGTATTCAAAATTACAGATTAAAATTCTCTTTGAAAGAGCGGATGCTGTTGAAAAGTCGGCTAGAAATGCTGAAAAAACAGTACTACCAAAAAAACAGAGATAGCATCTTGAAAAGAGAAAAGCAAAGGTATTCAACCGACCAGGCGTATCGAGATGCGAAAATTGATAGTGACAAACAGCGTTATTATAATGATGTAGTTTATAGACATGCGAAAATTGAGACAGCCAAACAAAAGAGCAAGGAACGGTATGATAACGATATAGATTACCGAAACAAACACAAGAAAAAAGTTGCTACCAGAATAATGGGTAGATACTGGGGTGACAAAAGCTATAATGAAAAAATTAAATTCTCTGCGAGGTTGTACCGAAGAACGCATAAGGACAAAGGGAAAAATTACATTCAGAAATACAAGAAGATGGCAAAAATGCAGGCTGATCTTTGTAAATTAAGAAATATTTTACGCATGTTTTATCGGGATCACGAAAAGTATTCAAAATTACAGATTAAAATTCTCTTTGAAAGAACGGATGCTGTTGAAAAGTCGGCTAGAAATGCTTTGGCAAAGCTTCATAGTAATATCCAAAAGAAATGTTGTCAGTTTAACGATAAGCTTCCAAGGTATGGATTGGCAACTGCGGAACAGTTTATAGATGCAATGGAAAATGTTCGACAACACAGTGAATATACGGAGGCGTACTTCTTAGAAAATTCGTATATTAATTTTGGAAGGAGCAATTGCAGTTTATGTAGCAGCAATAAAAATATATATACAAGCATACCTATCAACAGCGAAGGAAAAGCAATGTTTTTCAATTATGGCGAAAACGAGCCTGTTAGGGTTATTAGTAAATGTGTTTGTAAGACTAATGATTTAGAACAAATTCCTGGAACACCGACTCAAGAAAAAAGCATTTCTAACTGTGTTTTAAACAGTTCTTTTAGTTCTACTATGGCAAAAAATTCTCTGTGTAGTAGAACAAACTGTCCTGAAAAGTACGAGACAACTATTGAAAAATGCTCTAAAACTAGATCTGACAAGGAAATTATGATGGCTGAAGTCACCTATAACAATCTGAGTAAACATTCAAAACCAAAAATTGGGCAGCAGGTTACTTGGCAATGTCACCCTGATATCTGCAAGCTCTATCCGACGGATATTGAATTATGTCAAATTCTTTTTGATATCCTTGAAAATAATATAGCATTAAAATTTTCAACTGACAAAGTGGTTAATTTCTACCTTGGCGGCTTGGATTATTGTGAAATCAATTACAGGGACACAAGAAAGCATGGGCATTCGTTATACTGTAGCCCAAATGAGGGATGTCAGAGCTATTTGCGTTCTCTAAGGGCACTAGCTCCATCTTCCTGTCTTGAACTGTTTCATTAATAGCGTATATAAGGCAGTATCAAAATGTAAGATTATACAACATATTAATCTACTAAAAGTCGAGGGCTCGTGCAAAGAACTAAGTCATTATATAGAAGAAGTGTCAAGTAGACTCTGTCGTAATAATAGTCAAGACTTCATTTACGGTGATAGCAATATTAGAGTTTCTGTGGATGAAAATACAATAATAAAATTATTTGGTGAGAGCCTTGATAAGGTAGCTAACATCAGAGATGTATACGGTACCCCACAATGCATTGTGACAGTTGTGAGCAGATAAAGACAAAATACCAATTGAAGAGTCTAAGATCCCTTTCAAATAAGAAAGGTTTTGATGTAATGATGGCCACGATTTTAGAACACCTACAACAGGACATACCCAAAGATGACAGAGAACAACTAATTCAATGTACAGGTTGGAAAGAGGATGTCATAGATTCATTCTCTGTCTGTGATTACTATGCTGGGAAAATGTTGAAAAGTCAGGAGAATGTCCGATCAGTATTAAATAACCTTCATATAGACTGTATCCGGGTTGCAGCGGTATCTAGCAACCTAGTAAGAGACGATCACGTCCAATGTTAAGAAATATAAAAACCCCTAACTCCTAGAAAAATAGTCAGATCAAAACAAAAAGTACACCATTAGAACCGCCTTGTCCGAAACCCATATAAAGGAAACTTACCACCCTTTGGCTTGAATAACAAAGAAAATATATTGGCTTGAAAATCAAGAAAATTGACTTTAACCACGTTATTCTGCACAAACGGGATATTTTTTCTTTCTTTTGTTTCCAGAGATAGCTTGGCACTGGAACATCGTAGAGAGTTGTTCAATGGCTCATTTTAAAGGAAATCTCTAGATCTAGCGCCTTTTGCACTTAATTTTTTTTATTAATTATTTTTCAGGAAAAACTTAATTTTGTATATACAATATTGATCAATGAAGTCAAAGTCTTTGGATGTAGTACATAAAGGCTCGATCATCGAATTTAAGCTGAAACTATGTAAAGGACAATTATGCCTCCATATATTCACAGTGATGTATAAGATTTCCCATTACATCTGTAAACTGTTCCACAGTTGCCGGTCCATACCTTGGAAGCTTTTCACTAAACATGCAAAATTTCTTTTGGATATTACTATGAAGTTTTGCGAAAGCATCTCTAGCTGACTTTTCAACAAAATCCATTCTTTTAGAGATAATTTTAATCTTTAATTTTGAATATTTTTCGTAATCCCGGTAAAACATTCGTAAAACTTTTCTCAGTTTACAAAGATCAGCCTGTGCGTTCTTTGCAGCTTGTGTAAACTGCAAAAATATCCAAGGTATCCGAGCAATAATTTGAATCTTTCGATTCAAACTAGAAAAATACCTTAAAATTTTAAAACTAATTTTATTTTTGGTTAGGTTCTAACTACCCAATTTCCGGGTTGGAGCGGTAGCTAGCTACCTTGTAAGAGACGATCACGTCCAATGCTAAAAAATGTAATAACCCATAGTTCCTAAAAAAGGAGTCAGATAAAAAAAAAAGTACACCATTAGAACCACCTTGTCCGAAAACCCTGTAAAGGAAACTTTCTGTCCCTTGGCTTGAACAGAAAGGGAAATATATTGGTTTGAAAATCAAGAAAAGTGGCAGCTACTACAACAGTCTTCCTAGACGGGATATTGTTTTCTTTTTTTCTTTTTTTCTTTGTTTCCAGAGATAGCTTGGCACTGGAACATCCTAGAGGGTTGTCCAATAGCTCATTTTAAAGGAAATTAATTGGGTTAAAAACCTTTTGTAACTAAAATAAATTATTTCTAAAAGAGAATAAATTTTTCCACCAAAAACTGCATTTTCGATGTTTTTTTACACTGCAGTCTTTCAAACATAATCGTATACCAGCGGTAAGATTTGAACCCACGCCTCCGAAGAGACTGGTGGCTAACACCAGTGCCTTGGACCACTCAGCCAGGTTGCCTCTCATAAATAATATATATGTGAATCCGGGTTGCAGCAGTAGCTAGCAATCTAGTAAGAGACGATCAGTCCAATGCTAAGAAATATAACAAAACTCCTAAAAATAGAGTCAGATCAAAACAAAAGTACATCATTAGAATTACCTTGTCTGAAACCCTACTAGATAAATATTGAATGTCGTCATAGTTTTATATTAGAGCTATGACGTGAATAGAAAAACACGAAATTATAATTGTTGTTTCTGAAGACGTCATGAAATAATATCATTGCGCTATGACGTCAATAAAATTATTACGCTGTGACGTCATAATTACTATATAAGAAGCGTCAGAACTGTAAATGTTCACATTCATAATTACATAATGGTTTCAATCAAGCAAGCTGCACGCAAATTGAAAAAACAGTACTACACAAACAACAGAGATAGTATCTTGAAAAGAAAAAAGCAAAGGTATTCAACCGACCAGGCGTATCGAGAAGTAATCAAACAAAACAGCAAGATGTGTTATCACAATGATGAAGATTATAGACATGCAAAAATTGAGATAGCAAAACAAAAGATCAAGGAACGGTATGGTAATGATGAAGATTACAGAGAAGCAACAATTGAGCAGGCTAGATAAAAGAGCAAGGAACGGTATGATAATGATGAATATTACAGAGAAGCAAGAATTGAGCAGGCTAGACAAAAGATCAAGGAGCTTTATCATAATGATAAACTTTATAGAGAAGCAACAATTGAGAAAGCTAGACAAAAGAGCAAGGAACGGTATGATAATGATGAAGATTACCGAAACAAACATAAGAAAAAAGTTGCTACCAGAATAATGGGTAGATACTGGGGTGACAAAAGCTATAATGAAAAAATTAAATTCTCTGCGAGGTTGTACCGAAGAACGCATAAGGACAAAGGGAAAAATTACATTCAGAAATACAAGAAGATGGCAAAAATGCAGGCTGATCTTCGTAAATTGAGAAACATTTTACGCATGTTTTACCAGGATCACGAAAAGTATTCAAAATTACATATTAAAATTCTCTTTGAAAGAGCGGATGCTGTTGAAAAGTCGGCTAGAAATGCTTTGACAAAGCTCCATAGTAATATCCAAAAGAAATGTTGTCAGTTTAATGAAAAGCTTCCAAGGTATGGATTGGCAACTGCGGAACAGTTTATAGATGCAATGGAAAATGTTCGACAACACAGTGAATATACGGAGGCGTACTTCTTATCTGGGTTGCAGCGGTAGCTAGCAACCTAGTAAGAGACGATCACGTCCAATGTTAAGAAATATAAAAACCCATAGTTCTTAAAAAAAGAGTCAGATCAAAACAAAAAGTACACCATTAGAACCGCCTTGTCCGAAACCCCTGCATAGTAAAATTTCTGTCCCTTGGCTTGAACAGCAAGGGAAATATATTGGCTTGAAAAGCAAGAAAAGTGGCAGCTACTACAACATTCTGCCTAAACGGGATATTTTTTTCTTTTTTTTTTCTTTTTTTTTCTTTTTTTTGTATACAGAGATAGCTTGGCACTGGAACATCGTAGAGGGTTGTTCAATAGCTCATTTTAAAGGAAATTAATTGGGTTAAAAATCTATAGTAACTAAAATAAATTATTTCTAAAAGAGAATAAATTTTTCCACCAAAAACTGCATTTTGATGTCTTTTCACACTGCAGTCTTTCAAACATAATCGTATACCAGCGGTAAGAATTGAACCCACGCCTCTGAAGAGACTGGTGGCTAACACCAGTGCCTTGGACCACTCGGCCAGGCTGCCTCTCATAAATAAATATATATGTGAATTTGGGTTGCAGCAGTAGCTAGCAACCTAGTAATAGACGATCAGTCCAATGCTAAGAAATATAAAAACCCAAAACTCCTAAAAATAGAGTCAAATCAAAACAAAAGTACATCATTAGAAATACCTTGTCTGAAACCCTACTAGATAAATAATGAACGTCATCATAGTTTTATATTAGAGCTATGACGTGAATAGAGTGATCCGGGTTGCTGCGGTAGCTAGCAACCTAGTAAGAGACGATCACCTCCAATGTTAAGAAATATAAAACCCCCCAACTCCTAAAAAAAGAGTCAGATCAAAACAAAAAGTACACCATTAGAACCGCCTTGTCCGAATCCTCTATAAAGGAAACTTACCGCCCTTTGGCTTGAATAACAAAGAAAATATATTGGCTTGAAAATCAAGAAAATTGACTTTTACCACGTTATTCTCCACAAACGGGATATTTTTTTCTTTCTTTTCCACAGATAGCTTGGCACTGGAACATCGTAGAGAGTTGTTCAATGACTCATTTTAAAGGAAATCTCTAGATCTAGCGCTATTTGTACTTAATTTTTTTTTTTAATTAATTTTTTTTACGAAAAACTTAATTTTTTATATACAATATTAAACAATGACGTCATAGGTTTTGGATGTAGTTAGTACATAAAGTCTGGATCATCGAATTAAAGCTGAAACTAAGTAAAGAACAATTATGCCTCCATATATTCACAGTGATCTATAATATAGTAAAGAACGAGCTATAGCCTATTGCAATTGAACTACAAACCATACCATTAGACTAATATGAAGGATGGGTTTAGTTAATAGTAGTCTTTCTAAAGATATATCAATGATGTAGTAATCGTAGGTTGTAGTCAGGACGTCTCTTACTACTTTCAAATTAAGAAAAAGCCTAGGGCTTTTTCCTGTTTGTAATCAAACATTACATTCAGGACCAATATAGTTCATCATAAATGGTATTTGTTAATTAGGTTTTTTTATATAATTATCCATTATTACGTAAAATGCAGTAATTTTTTTTAATTACTTTATAAGGAACGAACTGTAGCCCATAGTAACTGAGGTATTAAATCAAACAGTTCGCGGTCATAATAAAGAGCTGTGTAATGGATCATTTTAAAGGAAATTTTATAATAAAGAACGACCTCTTGCCTATACTAAATTATATAGGCCACCTAACTATAGTATAGGTTAGTAAATCACTGAAATAACAAACCATTCCATACATTGGACTTAGTTAGCTACTTGATTGTTTGAGTTTCGTCTCTTACTATTTAAAAGAAGAAAAAGCCGTAGGCTTTTTCCTGTTTGTATTTATAGTTAAAAAACAAACTCAAGTCCAAAGAAACTGAACCTTGTGGTTCATTCATATTATCTTCATTATTTTAGCTAGAATGTAAATAAACAAGCTTCTTTTTAAATTTTAAATTGAAAAGATAGTGCTTTTAATTCAACGTATTAAAAGTTCTCCCCGACGGGGAATCGAGCCCTCTTCTCCCAGGTAACAAGTGGGCATGCTTACCATTAGACTATCGAAGACTTATAAAATAAAATTTACATATAAGATATGATAATAATTTTTTAATCCGGGTTTAATAATAATCCGGGTTGCAGCGGTAACTAGCAACCTAGTAAGAGACGATCACGTCCAATGTTAATCCGGGTTGCAGCGGTAGCTAGCAACCTAGTA
This sequence comes from Artemia sp. Qi Xiang Cuo, assembly GCF_049724085.1. NCBI lineage: Eukaryota > Metazoa > Arthropoda > Branchiopoda > Anostraca > Artemiidae > Artemia > Artemia sp. Qi Xiang Cuo. Next base: position 36,613,394 of record NC_142814.1, on the reverse strand, counting down.
AGAGACAATCACGTCCAATGTTAAGAAATATAAAAACCCATAGCTCCTAAAATAGGAGTCAGATCAAAACAAACAGTACACCATTAGAACCGCCTTGTCCAAAAACCCTGTACAGTAAACTTTCTGTTATTTGGCTTGAACAGCAAGGGAAATATATTTTCTGGGTTGCAGCGGTAGCTAGCAACCTAGTAAGAGACGATCACTTCCAATGTTAAGAAATATAAAAACCCATAGTTCCTAACAAAGGAGTCAGATCAAAACAAAAAGTACGCCATTAGAACCGCCTTGTCCGAAACCCCTGTATATGTCTGTCTCTTGGCTTGAACAGCAAGGGAAATATTTTATAATAAAGATCGAACTCTTCCCTATACAAACTTGCATAGGCAATTTCACTATAGTTAAGATCACAGTATTAATATTATTACAATGCAAAAGGTATGATAAAAAGTGCAAAACTCTGTAAACTGAAAAATTATAATAAAGAACGACCTCATGCCTATACTAAATTTTATTCGCCACTGAATTATAGTATAGGTTAGTAATTCCACAGATAGCTTGGCACTGGAACATCGTAGAGAGTTGTTCAATAGCTCATTTTAAAGGAAATTAATGGGGTTAAAAATTATTATAAAGAAAGACCTATTGCCTATACTAAATTTTATACACCACTTAATTATAGTATAGGTTAGTAATTCAACAGATAGCATGGCACTGGAACATCGTAGAGAGTTGTTCAATGGCTCATTTTAAAGGAAATTAATTGGGTTAAAAACCTTTTGTAATTAAAACAAATTATTTTTATTACATTAAGAAATTTTAATTATGTTCCTTAAGTTACGTTAAAGAACGATCTCTGCCCATAGTAACTGATATATGGTGGTTGCAGGGGTAGCTGCAAGCTATCCGGATTCGAGCGATACCTGGGTTTTAGCGGTAGCTGCAAACAAAATTCAAAGAAAATATGTCGGCTTCTTATTAATTAAAAATCATCCCTGATAATTACAAAAGCTGAACCTATCCGGGACTTGAAGCTGGGACCTCTTTCACCCAAAGTTTACATTAAATTACATAAAATATCGATATAGTTCATCATAAATGGAATTATCCAGGTAGTTACTAATAAAAATTTTGTTTAGACTTTAACTTGACAATTTTGTAAACATTGTCTGTGGCATAAATTGAACCTGCGACCTTTGGAGTTGAACCCAGACCTCCCATGTTGCACGCAGGTATTACTATAAAGAACGAACTCATGCCTATACAAACTTGTATAGTGGGACATAAGAATCGATCATAAATGGTGCTAGCTAAGAGGATCTCACGTAGTAGTTATTTACATTAAAAGACGATCACTGAAATAACAAACCATTCCATACATTGGACTTAGTTAGCTAATTGATTGTTAATCTCACGTAGTAGTTATTACAGTAAGGATTTATCCGGGTTGCAGCGGTAGCTAGCAACCTAGTAAGAGACGATCACTTCCAAAGTTAAGAAATATAAAAACCCATAGCTCCTAAAAAAAGATTCAGATCAAAACAAAAAGTACACCATTAGAACCGCCTTGTCTGAAACTCCTGTATAGGAAACTTTTTGCCCCTTGGCTTGAACAGCAAGGGAAATATATCGGCTTGAAAATCAAGAAAATTGACTTTAACCACGTTATTCTCCCCAAACGGGATATTTTTTTCTTTTTTTTTTTTCTTTTTTTTTCTTTTGTATCCAGAGATAGCTTGGCACTGGAACATCGTAGAGGGTTGTTCAATAGCTCATTTTAAAGGAAATTAATTGGGTTAAAAATCTATAGTAACTAAAATAAATTATTTCTAAAAGAGAATAAATTTTTCCAATAAAAACTGTATTTTTGATGCAGTGACGTCATAATTACTATATAAGAAACGTCAAAACTGTAAATGGTCTCATTCATGAATACATAATCCGGGTTGCACCGGTAGCTAGCAACCTAGTAAGAGACGATCACGTCCAATGTTAAGAAATATAAAAACCCATAGCTCCTAAAAAAGGAGTCAGATCAAAACAAAAAGTACACCATTAGAACCGCCTTGTCCGAAACCCCTGTATAGGAAATATAATAAAGAACGACCTCTTGCCTATACTAAATTTTATACGCCACTTAATTATAGTATAGTCCGGGTTGCAGCGGTAGCTAGCAACCTAGTAAGAGACGATCACCTCCAATGTCAAGAAATATAAAACCCCCCAACTCCTAAAAAAGAGTCAGATCAAAACAAAAAGTACACCATTAGAACCGCCTTGTCCGAATCCTCTATAAAGGAAACTTACCGCCCTTTGGCTTGAATAACAAAGAAAATATATTGGCTTGAAAATCAAGAAAATTGACTTTTACCACGTTATTCTCCACAAACGAGATATTTTTTTCTTTCCGCTTTTTTTTTCTGCTCAGCTAGCTGGGCACTGGAAAATCATAGAGAGCTGTATAATAGCTCATTTTAAAGGAAATTGCAACATCTAGTCACTTTTGTATTTAAAAATAAAATACTTTTTAAAGTAGAATCAATTTTGTCACAAAAATTGCATTTTTGATGTATTTTCATACTGCAGTCTTTTCAAAGATATTTGAATTTTGAAGCAATAAAACAGTCCATGTAATGAACTCTATAGTAATAATAGCTACTTGTCTCAATAGTAACCGAAACTCCTGGAACCAAAATTTTCTTTTTTGGCTTAATCGCTAAAATTATTATGTAAACTGCAAAAATATTTATGATACCTAATCAGTAATAGTAATTTTTTAATTTAAACAACAAAAATACATGAAAATTCTAAAATTAGTTTTGCTTTTTGTCTCCTGGAATAAATTTTTTTTTCATCTCAGTTCAAATTTATTATTGTATCCTGGAACCAAGCTTTTTTTGGTTTGTAACCCGTAAAGTACATATCTCCATATTATTGTCTCATAATTGCAATTATTTTAGTTTTCAGTCCAGAATCACTAAACTTATTATGTAAACTGCAAAAATATTTATGGTGTCTAACCAATAATACTAATTTTGTAATTCAAACAAGATAAATACCTGAAAATTTTAAAATTAGTTTTGTTTTATGCTAGGTTTTAGATACTCGACACGGGATTTTGTGTGCTTAATAATTTTAAACCTTGAAAAAACATGATCTCACGCGAGTGGAAAAAAGAAAGAATAACCAAAAACAATATCAAAATAGAACAATCCAAATTTCTACTAATAGAAAACTTTACTACACAAAAAATAAAGCTAACATCCTGAAATATCAGAAAAGTTTATTTAAAAGAGATAAAAATGCCACCAAACGCAATAAAGCTCGAGCACGCGTAAGGATTGCTACTAAGATGTCTTGTGATCCAGGATTTAAGAAAATGAATATAATAAAGAACGACCTTTTGCCTATATTAAGTTATATTAAAGTTTTTATATTTAGATAGTAGGTATATAAACTGTTTTTATTTTAAAATTTAATAAATTTAAGAGAAAATAAAAACGCAAAAAAACTTAACCTTTTTTTCTTTCTTTAAGAAAAAAAATAAGAATAAACAAAAAACGAAAACAATACAAGAATAAATGAATGAAGGGAAAATAAAAGAAACATTTCCTCATTTACTTTTAGCTATTGTGGAACAAAATAAAACTCAAATAACAAAATACTATTGTGATCTCTCGTCCAGGGCAAAGAATCCGCATTTTTTACTTCAAGCCATACTTCTGTACCATGATGCTTAACTTGTGATTTTACTATTTGACTAAGATCCTTCATGCGCCTAGCTTTTGCCAAAAGTTCTTTTTGTATGGAATTCAGTGTGGGCAGCAAATCTTATAATAAAGATCAAACTCTTCCCTATACTAACTTGCATACGCAACTTCACTATAGTTAAGATTACAGTATTTATATGAAATAACAAACCATTCCATACATTGGACTTAGTTAACTACTTGATTGTTTGAGTTTCGTCTCTTACTATTTAAAAGAAGAAAAAACGGAGGCTTTTTCCTGTTTCTATTTATAGTTAAAAAACGAACTCAAGTCCAAAAAACTGAACACTGTGGTTCATTCATATTATCTTCATTATTTTAGCTAGAATGTAAATAAACAAGTTTCTTTTTTAAAATTTAAATTGAAAAGATAGTGCTTTTAATTCAACATATTATCCGGGTTGCAGCGGTAGCTAGCAACCTAGTAAGAGACGATCACGTCCAATGTTAAGAAATATAAAAACCCATAGTTCTTAAAAAAAGAGTCAGATCAAAACAAAAAGTACACCATTAGAACCGCCTTGTCCGAAACCCCTGCATAGTAACATTTCTGTCCCTTGGCTTGAACAGCAAGGGAAATATATTGGCTTGAAAATCAAGAAAAGTGGCAGCTACTACAACATTCTGCCTAAACGGGATATTTTTTCTTTTTTTTTTCTTTTTTTTTTCTTTTTTTTGTATCCAGAGATAGCTTGGCACTGGAACATCGTAGAGGGTTGTTCAATAGCTCATTTTAAAGGAAATTAATTGGGTTAAAAATCTATAGTAACTAAAATAAATTATTTTTAAAAGAGAATAAATTTTTCCAACAAAAACTGCATTTTGATGTCTTTTCACACTGCAGTATTTCAAACATAATCGTATACCAGCGGTAAGAATTGAACCCACGCCTCTGAAGAGACTGGTGGCTAACACCAGTGCCTTGGACCACTCGGCCAGGCTGCCTCTCATAAATAAATATATATGTGAATTTGGGTTGCAGCAGTAGCTAGCAACCTAGTAAGAGACGATCAGTCCAATGCTAAGAAATATAAAAACCCAAAACTCCTAAAAATAGAGTCAGATCAAAACAAAAGTACATCATTAGAAATTTACAATAAGGAACGAACTTTAACCCATAGTAACTTAAGTATTAAATCAAACGGTTCGTTGTCATAGTAAAAAGCTGTGTAATGGCTCATTTTAAAGGAAACTGCTGTATATAGAAACCTTTTGCAATTAACAAAATTAATTATCATTATAAAAACAAATTATTACGATGTGGTAAAGAACTAACTCTAGCCGATAGTAACTAATTTAATTTTGAAAAGAAAGAATCACAGCAGAAACCTAAATGGTAGTATAAGTAAGCTACATTTAATAACAACCGTCCACCAGGATTTGAACTCGGATCACAGGATTCAAAGTCTTAGGTGCTATCAACTACACCAAGAAACGTTCATATAAGAAAGAATTTTAACAGTTTATATAAAAAAGAATGACCTCTTGCCTATACTAAATTATATAGGCCACTTAACTATAGTATAGGTTAGTAAATTTTACATAAAGAACTGATATTGTTCATTATTGTAAAGAACGAATTCTAGGCCATAGTAACTAATTTGGTTTGAAAATTACAATAAAAGACGATCATTGGAATAATATCCGGGTTGCAGCGGTAGCTAGCAACCTAGTAAGAGACGATCACCTCCAATGTCAAGAAATATAAAACCCCCCAACTCCTAAAAAAAGAGTCAGATCAAAACAAAAAGTACACCATTAGAACCGCCTTGTCCGAATCCTCTATAAAGGAAACTTACCTCCCTTTGGCTTGAATAACAAAGAAAATATATTGGCTTGAAAATCAAGAAAATTGACTTTTACCACGTTATTCTCCACAAACGGGATATTTTTTTCTTTCCGCTTTTTCTTTCTGCTCAGCTAGCTGGGCACTGGAAAATCATAGAGAGCTGTATAATAGCTCATTTTAAAGGAAATTGCAACATCTAGTCACTTTTGTATTTAAAAATAAAATACTTTTTAAAGTAGAATCAATTTTGTCAAAAAAATTGCATTTTTGATGTATTTTCATACTGCAGTCTTTTCAAAGATATTTGAATTTTGAAGCAATAAAACAGTCCATGTAATGAACTCTATAGTAATAATAGCTACTTGTCTCAATAGTAACCGAAACTCCTGGAACCAAAATTTTCTTTTTTGGCTTAATCGCTAAAATTATTATGTAAACTGCAAAAATATTTATGATGCCTAATCAGTAATAGTAATTTTTTAATTTAATCCGGGTTGCAGCGGTAGCTAGCAACCTAGTAAGAGACGATCACCTCCAATGTCAAGAAATATAAAACCCCCCAACTCCTAAAAAAAGAGTCAGATCAAAACAAAAAGTACACCATTAGAACCGCCTTGTCCGAATCCTCTATAAAGGAAACTTACCTCCCTTTGGCTTGAATAACAAAGAAAATATATTGGCTTGAAAATCAAGAAAATTGACTTTTACCACGTTATTCTCCACAAACGGGATATTTTTTTCTTTCCGCTTTTTCTTTCTGCTCAGCTAGCTGGGCACTGGAAAATCATAGAGAGCTGTATAATAGCTCATTTTAAAGGAAATTGCAACATCTAGTCACTTTTGTATTTAAAAATAAAATACTTTTTAAAGTAGAATCAATTTTGTCAAAAAAATTGCATTTTTGATGTATTTTCATACTGCAGTCTTTTCAAAGATATTTGAATTTTGAAGCAACAAAACAGTCCATGTAATGAACTCTATAGTAATAATAGCTACTTGTCTCAATAGTAACCGAAACTCCTGGAACCAAAATTTTCTTTTTTGGCTTAATCGCTAAAATTATTATGTAAACTGCAAAAATATTTATGATGCCTAATCAGTAATAGTAATTTTTTAATTTAAACAACAAAAATACATGAAAATTCTAAAATTAGTTTTGCTTTTTGTCTCCTGGAAGAAATTTTTTTTTCATCTCAGTTCAAATTTATTATTGTATCCTGTAACCCGTAAAGTACATATCTCCATATTATTGTCTCATAATTGCAATTATTTTAGTTTTCAGTCCAGAATCACTAAACTTATTATTTAAACTGCAAAAATATTTATGGTGTCTAACCAATAATACTAATTTTGTAATTCAAACAAGATAAATACCTGAAAATTTTAAAATTAGTTTTGTTTTATGCTAGGTTTTAGATACTCGACACGGGATTTTGTGTGCTTAATAATTTTAAATCTTGAAAAAATATGGTCTCACGCGAGTGGAAAAAAAGAAAGAATAACCAAAAACAATATCAAAATAGAACAATCCAAATTTCTACTAATAGAAAACTTTACTACACAAAAAATAAAGCTAACATCCTGAAATATAAGAAAAGTTTATTTAAAAGAGATAAAAATGTTTTTACATTAAAAGACGATCACTCAAATAAAAAACCATTACATACATTGGACTTAGTTAGCTACTTGATTGTTTGAGTTTCGTCTCTTACTATTTAAAAGAAGAAAAAGCCGTAGGCTTTTTCCTGTTTGTATTTATAGTTAAAAAATGAACTCAAGTCCAAAGAATCCGGGTTGCAGCGGTAGCTAGCAACCTAGTTACAATAAAGAACGACACCTTGCCCATGTTAACTTAAACATAAATAGGGATTATGTAATTTCCAATAGTATCATGGCTGTAGAGATGGCTGAAACCTAGTTACAATAAAAAACGATCATTGGAATAACAAAAATTGCATACCTTTGGAATTAGCTGACTACTTGATTATTTGAGACTCGTCTCTTACTATTTAAAAAAAGAAAAAGCCGTAGGCTTTTTCCTGTGTGTAATCAGTTGATTATCATAGGCAGCGCGCTAGCACTGCCTGAGTAAAGAACGATGTGGGCACAATGTGTTTTTTTCCGGGTTGCAGCGATAGCTAGCAACCTAGTAAGAGACGATCACGTCCAATTTAAGAAATATAAAAAACCCTAACTCCTAAAAAAGGAGTCAGATCAAAACAAAAAGTACACCATTAGAACCGCCTTGTCCGAAACCCCTGTATAGGAAACTTTCTGTCCCTTGGCTTGAACAGCAAGGGAAATATATTGGCTTGAAAATCAAGAAAATTGACTTTAACCACGTTATTCTCCCCAAACGGGATATTTTTTTTACAATAAAGAATATAATAAAGAACGACCTCTTGCCTATACTAAATTATATAGTTATAATAAAGAGTATGTTAGTAAATCACTGAAATAACAAACCATTCCATACATTGGACTTAGTTAGCTACTTGATTGTTTGAGTTTCGTCTCTTACTATTTAAAAGAAGAAAAAGCCGTAGGCTTTTTCCTGTTTGTATTTATAGTTAAAAAACGAACTCAAGTCCAAAGAAACTGAACCCTGTGGTTCATTCATATTATCTTCATTATTTTAGCTAGAATCCGGGTTGCAGCGGTAGCTAGCAACCTAGTAAGAGACGATCACCTCCAATGTCAAGAAATATAAAACCCCCCAACTCCTAAAAAAAGAGTCAGATCAAAACAAAAAGTACACCATTAGAACCGCCTTGTCCGAATCCTCTATAAAGGAAACTTACCTCCCTTTGGCTTGAATAACAAAGAAAATATATTGGCTTGAAAATCAAGAAAATTGACTTTTACCACGTTATTCTCCACAAACGGGATATTTTTTTCTTTCCGCTTTTTCTTTCTGCTCAGCTAGCTGGGCACTGGAAAATCATAGAGAGCTGTATAATAGCTCATTTTAAAGGAAATTGCAACATCTAGTCACTTTTGTATTTAAAAATAAAATACTTTTTAAAGTAGAATCAATTTTGTCAAAAAAATTGCATTTTTGATGTATTTTCATACTGCAGTCTTTTCAAAGATATTTGAATTTTGAAGCAATAAAACAGTCCATGTAATGAACTCTATAGTAATAATAGCTACTTGTCTCAATAGTAACCGAAACTCCTGGAACCAAAATTTTCTTTTTTGGCTTAATCGCTAAAATTATTATGTAAACTGCAAAAATATTTATGATGCCTAATCAGTAATAGTAATTTTTTAATTTAAACAACAAAAATACATGAAAATTCTAAAATTAGTTTTGCTTTTTGTCTCCTGGAAGAAATTTTTTTTTCATCTCAGTTCAAATTTATTATTGTATCCTGTAACCCGTAAAGTACATATCTCCATATTATTGTCTCATAATTGCAATTATTTTAGTTTTCAGTCCAGAATCACTAAACTTATTATTTAAACTGCAAAAATATTTATGGTGTCTAACCAATAATACTAATTTTGTAATTCAAACAAGATAAATACCTGAAAATTTTAAAATTAGTTTTGTTTTATGCTAGGTTTTAGATACTCGACACGGGATTTTGTGTGCTTAATAATTTTAAATCTTGAAAAAATATGGTCTCACGCGAGTGGAAAAAAAGAAAGAATAACCAAAAACAATATCAAAATAGAACAATCCAAATTTCTACTAATAGAAAACTTTACTACACAAAAAATAAAGCTAACATCCTGAAATATAAGAAAAGTTTATTTAAAAGAGATAAAAATGCCACCAAACGCAATAAAGCTCGAGCACGCGTAAGGATTGCTACTAAGATGTCTTGTGATCCAGGATTTAAGAAAATGAAATATGACAGAGCAAAACAGAGGTATCTTACGGATCAGGGGTATCGAGAAGGGAAAATTGAGACAGCGAAACAAAAGAGCAAGGAACGGTATGATAACGATATAGATTACCGAAACAAACATAAGAAAAAAGTTGCTACCAGAATAATGGGTAGATACTGGGGTGACAAAAGCTATAATGAAAAAATTAAATTCTCTGCGAGGTTGTACCGAAGAACGCATAAGGACAAAGGGAAAAATTACATTCAGAAATACAAGAAGATGGCAAAAATGCAGGCTGATCTTTGTAAATTGAGAAACATTTTACGCATGTTTTATCGGGATCACGAAAAGTATTCGAAATTACAGATTAAAATTCTCTTTGAAAGAGCGGATGCTGTTGAAAAGTCGGCTAGAAATGCTTTGGCAAAGCTTCATGGCAATATCCAAAAGAAATGTTGTCAGTTTAACGAAAAGCTTCCAAGGTATGGATTGGCAACTGCGGAACAGTTTATAGATGCAATGGAAAATGTTCGACAACACAGTGAATATACGGAGGCGTACTTCTTAGAAAATTCGTATATTAATTTTGGAAGG